>NW_015654513.1:971578-998663 GCF_001515625.1 Sinocyclocheilus rhinocerous
TGAAGGATCATGTCACACTGAAGACTGGAGTAATGATTCTGAAAATTCAGCTTTCCATTAGGCTTGCCGCGATAGACGGTGCTGACGGTGATACCGGTGTTAAGCCGCAACACCGGTTACGTCACTTGCCCACCGCGTCACCGACCCCCACCGTCGTTTAGATTTTTTATTGTAATACAAATCATTTAGTTCAGTAAAAGAACAGACACTACAATTAAAAACTGAACGCGGCTGCTCAATGCAGCGTGCAGAACGACAGTCGCATCACAGATCAGATTTCGTTTCTCCAGTGAGAGTCGAGCTGACTGACAAGAAGAGTGAGGTGAGGTGAGACCGACAAGACGATCCCGGATGATTTAGTTTAGAAACTAGATGCAAAAGCGCCTGTGTGGCAATATTTTGGATTTTGAAAAGCCTGTTGACTTTTGCCTTTTATCTAAGGTGATTTTGGAAGGTTTTTTAAACATTCGGTTCTTATTTAATTGGTTCCACATTGTTTGCTGATTTTTACTTTATTTAAACTTTGTGTCATTTATTTATTTTATTTGACATTCGTTTTGCTAATAAACGTTCTACGTTTCTTATTTATTTGGTTATATATTATACATGTTTACTTAGCCTATTTCCAGTTTTGTATACCTATTTAAACTTTATGTAAGTTATTTATTTTATGTTAGGCATAGCCTGCCCTATAGTATGATGCATTTTTATTTGTTTTGTTAATAAAAGTTCTAATAAAAGCAATTGACACCGAACTGCCGCTAATTCAAAAGTGAAAGTAAAATGCGCACGGCACTTTTAAGCTATTTAAAAGCGATCCAAGCTTTCTTACTCGTTTTGCTAATAAACGTTCTACGTTTCTTATTTATTTGGTTATATATTATACGTTTACTTATTTCCAGTTTTGTATACCTATTAAACTTTATGTAAGTTATTTGTTATTTTATATTAGGCATAGCCTGCCCTATAGCATGGTGTATTTTTTATTTGTTTTGTTAATAAAAGTTCTATGTTTTATATATACGCTAAAGTGAGTTTGACGTTGTATTTTGTTGTTGCATTCAAGCAATTGACGCCAAACTGCCGTTAATTCAAAAGTGAAAGTAAAATGCGCACGGCGCTTTTAAGCTATTTAAAAGCGAAGGAAAGCGAGGAAAAGAGGGAAAATTCAAACGAACTAAAAACGAACAATTGCTTTACTCCGAATTGCCGCTATTTTAAAGTGAAAGTAAAATGGGCACACCGCTTTTACAAGCTATTTAAAAGCAAAGGAAAGCGAGGAAAAGAGGGAATGCCCCGTCCCCGCAGTGATACCGGTATTACCGGTGTTGTCACACGCCGATTAACCGGTGGGAAAATTTCCTCACCGACACAACCCTAGTAATAATGTAAAATATGTGAAAAATAGTGCGTTTTTCGAACAACCTAGTATGAGAGCCTGTTCTAGTACACCCCCAAAACAAAATCAAGACTTTGTAAAAGAGCATAATAGGACCCCTTTAAAAGAGCAATTTAATGCTCATTCTCTCTCATTTTCATTGCAGATGTGCTTGTTGTCATTTGGTGTTTGGTGGAGTGAATAGTTTGAATGCTGTAAAGACTCACATGCAGACGGCTCACTGTGAGGTCTTCCATAAATGCCCCTCCTGCCCCATGGCTTTTAAATCTTCCTCTAGTACTGAAGCCCACTGCGCCTCCCTGCATCCGGAACTCCCTGAGACAGCAAGGCAGTCCAAGTAAGTTGGAGAAACTACCTTGAAAGTGAAGCTACAGGAAATTGCAGTTAAACTTGAATTGCAGTCAAGCAACCCTTTTAAAAACAGTTAGCCAAAAAATGCATTATTTGAATGTTTGCATTTTTTTTTTGAGTTGCTAATAACTATTGTTTTTTATGACAGGGAGATCTATAAATGTGTGATGTGTCGGACGGTTTTTACTCAAAAAGCATTGCTCAGTGTCCATATTGACACTCACTTAGCCAAGCAGAAGATGCACGTCTTTAAATGTCCCGACTGTAACAAGCTATTCACGCAGAGAGGTTCCCTTCTTGAGCATGTTAAGGTTTGCTTTCTATTTAGTTCGACAAAAATAAGCTCTATTCATTGACATTATGAGTGTATGACCTCATTGTAATTTATCTTTAGGACTCTCATAGGGACTCTAGCATTTATGACACATCAGCACAGAACAACTTGGTAAAAATGGAGAGCTCTGATGGGGAGGAGTGGGGACGGGATGAAGATGAGGACAGAGGAAGAATGGCGAGAGAGGATGGGAACGCTGCTCTCCAGAGTTGGAGCTGCTCACAGTGTCAGACGCACTACACAGACAAAGAGAACTACATCACCCACATGTCTGAGCAGCATGGCAAGGTCAGGACTTCATCAGGCAGAACTCAACAATAAGGAGATTATTTGCACTGACAAAATGTTTCAATACCCCTACCTCAAAAAAAAAAAGAATATATTTGTCAGTATTTTATACACTATCAGTGTTTCCCACAGACTTACACTCTATTTGTGGCGGCGGCATATATACAGTATGCAAATTCATTCTCTGCCAGCAGGAGGCGCTTAAAGCGGGAGAATTAGAGGTTTCCCTGGTAACGCTGTACACAAAGCAGCGCTCTGCTCACAAAAGCTGCTTTATCAGACATTACATGCAAGATGAAATGAAAATGACATCCAAATGACATCCTTCAGAAATACAGTGATATAAAAACACTCGCACCGGGTTTCGATTTTGAAACGTGCAGTGCTTATGTTGATTCAACGAAGTCAAAGCTTTTTGGAAAATCTATTTGTGGCGGTCAGTTTTGATATTGTGGCAGGCACCACAAATAAATCAATATGGGAAACACTGCACTACTATTCAATAGATAAAAAAAAATAAAAATTAAGCAAGGATGCATTAAATTGATGAACAGTAAAGATAGTGACAGTAAAGACATTTGTAATGTTATAATAAATCAAAAAATAAATGCTGTTTTTCACAAAAATATTAAGCAGCACAACTCTCTTCAACTTTGAGAATAACAAGAACAATTCTTGAACACCAAATCAAGATATTAGAATGATTTTGGAATTAGTTTTTTCTTTGTTCAATTGGAATGGTTTCCAATTTGTCCTGAACCAACAAACCTAAACTAACAATGTTTCATCATGATTTTTTATTTTTTTTGGAAGGAACTGAAGAAGTTTCCATGCACTCTTTGTGAAGGGTCCTTCTCTTCATCGTCAAGTTTAAGACGTCACATTCGTGTCAAGCACAAAGGCATCAAAAGAGCGTTTTATTGCCAGTGAGTAAAAAGTATTCAGCAGCATTTTTTCTTTTATGACTTTTTTTGTTTGTCTTATTTTCAAAGGCATTTACTGTCATTTCTTGTTATGAAGACTCTGTACAGGTGGGAAGAGGAGTTTCAGCAGTAAGCTGATTCTTGAGAAACATATTCAGGCTCAGCATGGAGGAGACAGAGGAGCAGCCACACAGAGTCAGGTAAGAGCTCAAATACACTCTAAGATGAACAAAACACGTCCAAAGCCATGATCACCTGACAGTGATTTTTGTTGCTTAAGTTCACCGTAACATTCAGCTTTTGAAAATGCAATTACACCTTGTTTCTTCACTGATCATGTATGTGACCCTGGACCAGTCATAAGGGTCCATTTTTTTGAAATTGAGATTTATACATCATCTGAAAGCGGAATAAATAAGCTTTCCATTGATGTATGGTTTGTTAGGATAGAACAATATTTAGACAATATTTGGCCGAGATACAACAAATTTGAAAATCTGAGGGTGCAAAAAATCTAAATATTGAGAAAATCGCCTTTAAAGTTGTCCAAATGAAGTTAGTAATTCATATTACTAATCAAAAATTAAGTTTTGATATATTTACGGTAGGAAATTTACAAAATATCTTCATGGAACATGATCTTTACTTAATATCCTAATGATTTTTGGCATAAAAGAAAAATCGATCATTTTGACCCATACAATGTATTTTTGGCTATTGCTACAAATATACCCCAGCAACTTAAGACTGGTTTTGTGCTTTAAATAAAAATGAGTATTTAATAAAATAAATATAAATAATTTCATTTTCTAGTAAAACTGAAAAATTACAACATTTATATATACATCTCAATTTCTTTATTTTCAAATATTAAACAACATTTATATATATATATATAGAGAGAGAGAGAGAGAACACTTTGTACAATACCGATTTCAAAAATGTTTCAAAGCAGCTTCACAATAATAAACAAGAAATAACAGAAGCAATGTTGCAAACTTCATAAATTGAGAAAATTCAAATTCTGCTGTAAAGGAGCTCTAAAAAGACAATAGTGTCATTGTTCAGCTCCAGTCAGTTCAGTGTTGGTTCAGTTTAGTTTGTAAATTATGAAATTTAGTGACAAGCAGCTCTTCAGAAGCTCGAGTCAGTTCAGTGTTGATTCAGTTCTCTCAAAATTAATCAATTATGAAACAAATTCAAATTTCTCAAACATAAAGTCAAACTTTTTACAACTTTATCAAGTAACTGGACACAATTTAGCCATAGTAAAGCTCATTGAAGTAGTAGTTTGTAGTTTTGGCACAGTAAGTCGCTTTCAGTGTGTCTCTCTCACTTTCAGGCAGTTCCTCGTATCACAGATGCAGCTGACAGCTCGTCTGAGCATGATGGTGGTCCTGGCACTTTGGGCGGGGCCTCAGTTGAAGCAGAAAGCCAATTGGCCGAGAGCAGCCTGACCAGGCCTGGCAGAGGAGCTGCAGCTGAGGAGCAGGAAGCCACAGGATTCCGCTGCATGCCGTGTGGTTTTACCACAGAGCACAGAGAAGAGTTTCTCCAGCATATTGTTTGTCACCGTGACGGGGGCAGCAGCTTTCAGTGTCAGCAGTGCGGTGCGTGTTTTGCATCCTCCTCCTCTCTCAGCAGGCATCTCTTCATCAGCCATCGCGTGCGTGATTCCCGCTCCGAGCACGCCGAGGCGTCTCCTGTCACTGGTTCAAATTCTGTGACCTCTGACTCCGCAGTTGCAGCAGGGTCCCCAGGGTCACCCTCAAGTGTAGGGGGGACACAGGCGGATGATGGGGAAGGTAAGCACACCTGTAAGGTGTGTGGACGTTACTTTAGCAAACCTGCTGATCTTAATACACACTTCAGAACTCACGGCATGGCCTTCATCACCGCATACAAAACAGACAAACCAGCGTAGAGAGAAAGGAAAGGGTGAGACTCATGAAACCTGTCAAGAACATGTCACCCCAAAATCAACAACAAAAAACAAGAAATTATGTTTTCCTTAAAGAAAATGAAGCATAATTGAAGATTTTTTTGTGATATTTATTTTACTTTGTGACTTTTCGATTTTAATTAAGCACACCAATTCTCATTACTGTAATGCTAAAAATGTATGTAAAAAACATTTTAAATTTATTTATATAATTTATAGCCCTTTATGCCGATTAAAAAAAAAAAAAAACTACAGCATCACAGATAACAAATTAACCAATAACAAATTACTGTATTACGTTAATGAATATCTAATTACAGAAAATCTCAAAAGTAAAATGTTAAGATTAAGATAAAGACTGAATTGTAATATTTAATTTCATTCAGGTAGATTTCAATTTCTTAATGCAAAATATAATTTCTTGTATTTATTTTTGGGGTGTTTCTGTAAGATTCAGCATAAAGCGTGTATGTAATTGAAAGTCTGCAAATTATAAACATTTGGGTTTGTCACAGGCTTTTAACACTCCACATTCTCACCTAAAAACTAGAGAAATACACTGCATGTTTGTAATAACATGTAGTAACTCTGCTAGACAATTTTCGTAAAAACACAGAGGAGACAAGTAATACTATAGAGGAATGATTAGGTTTGATCAACCTAAAAAGTGATTGCTACTAGCTCTTAATTGATCTGAGAGGTTGAGAGACACTGAGCATCATATTGAGAGAGTGTCATACACACGTTTACCAGCCCTGCTAAATTCCTGTGCCTACTGATTCCATTGTACAACAGTCCGTTTTCTCTCATGCAAAATGCAGCTGCTTATATAGATAAAATACTGTAATTACTAATAGTTTAGCACAGCCAAATGCTTCCAAATCAGGTGACTCCTTTGTGCTTGAATTATTTTTATGTTTAATGTTTGTATTTCTTCTATTTGTGTTTCCACAGAGGCATTAAAATCAGGAAACTTGCTGAATAGTTGCTGATCTTTAGAATGAGAACAAAAACAGTGCCTTCTTCATTTAGTCTAAGGTTAAGATTACTGTTAAAGGCTGCAGATGATTTGAAAGAGTTGAGTTATTTTTATGTTTGCGCTGGAATTATGTTTTATTGGTGCCTTACATATCTTGTCTACTGGTTTTCTTTTTAAAGATGATTAGTATAGATTTGTTTTACTGTAACCTCCTGAATTTTTCTGGCTGTTTCATATGGATTGTGTTGAGATAAATAAAAAACTGTAATGGCTAAATCACTACTCTATGCCTTGTTATAGTCTACTGTATATACTCATTTGATAAACCTATCAATAATAAAAAAAAATTTTCAAGTTCAGTCCCGTAAAACTTAAAATGTTGCTACTGTAGTTTTTACAGTAAAGTTCTGGCAACTACATCTTTTTTTTTATACCAAGTATTTCTTTTTTTTCTACGGTGTACTAGTACTCTTTTCTATTTTAATATATTTGAAAAATGTCAGCAGCTATCTTCAGTGTCACATGATCGTTCAGAAATCATTCTTATGTGCTTAAATATATATTTTTATTATTATCAATGTTGAAAATGGTTGTGCTGCTTTATATTTTAGTGGAAACCATGGTGCATTTTTTTCAGGATTCTTTGATAAATAGTTCTTAAAGCAATGTCTTTACTGTCACTTTTGATCAAATTAATATGTCCTTGCTGAATAAATGTATAAATTTCTTTGAAAACAAAATCTTACTGGCTTGAATGATAATGTATGTTGCATATCTTGATATTTGCAAGGCATTTGGGAGTTTGAGTGACCAGATGTGTTTCATTTAGCTTAAACTCTTTGATGATAAATGAGGTGTAATAGCTATTTTGAATAATTTACATAACCCCTTTACAATAATTTACATAACCCCTTTATGTGACAACAGCAGACAAAGACAAGGTAGATGGCTTGTGCATCTGACGAAAGGTTGGCATGAATTTCGGGTCATCAGAAGCTATGGTTAGCTTCTACACCACATGAGGGTGTGAAAGTGTCAGCTTTGACTTCAAATCTCACACTTACTCTCTGTACAGACAGATCTTTATTAACCCTTATGTTTGGGTATAAATGATTTGAAATAGAACACAACCTCTAATACAAACATTTAACTGCAATTAAATAACTGATAATAAAACTACATCTTAGATACACTTTAATGAAGTATACACAGTGTTTACTGTCTCTCATAGAATAATAATAGATGTCCATTTGAAAATACCTAAATAGCAGTATTATCAAATATAGTTTCTCTCTAAAATACATTTAATAAGTTAAAGATGGGCTAGACCCAAATTTTATCAAACCACCATCTCACCATCTTGTACTATCTTTGGTTATGGTCTAATCGCTAAGTTTAAATGTGCAATCAGTGACTTGCTGAAGTTTCGAAACAAAGCAATTATAACATTTCTTAAATCTACTGGTTTGCTGGTTGATCATACATCAGCATCTGCCATCAGACACATGGCATCCTATGGCCTTTGACTCTTCTGCTCCTTAGAGAATGTATCCAAACAACAGCAGTGCAATGGCCTGCATGAGGAGGACACATCCTGCCATGCTCTCTACAGCTGCACCTGGAGTACGAAGAGAAACATATTTGTAAATTTGTTTTATAATTATTTTTTACGAATAAAAGATCCATTCAAATGTAATGGTCATTATTTAGTAGAATTTTAAAAATAATAATTCTGGGTCACATTGAGATTATTAAAGGGGTGGTTGATTGCGATTTCACTTTTTTTAAGGTTAGTGTGTAATGTTGCTGTTTGAGCATAAACAATATCTGCAAAACTACGAAGCTGAAAGTTCAATGCAAACGGAGATATCGTCTTTTAAAATTCTGGCAGTTTAATGCCTACAAAAACGGCTCGCATGGTCTACAACAAGTTACTTCCCGGGTTCGTGACGTAACAAACCCAGATAAACCTCGCCCTCGGGAAAAGGCAGCAAAGGGGGCGAGGCCATGCTGCACTGCTTTAGAGAAGAGGAAGAGAAAACGTCTCCAGGTTACGTATGTAACCATGGTAAATCAATGTTCTAAAGTAGCGGTTCTTAATACTGTTCCTCACGTCCACTGCTCTACACATGCTCTGCATCTCTCTCTCTCTCTCTCTCTCACTCTCTCTCTCATTCAGCTCAGCTCCAACAATGAACTGTTCCAATTATACACTTATTTTCACATAGCTATGAGAAGAGTTAAACATGGACGCACGTGCAGTTGCCGTACTGTATTAAAGCTTTAATCAGGATAAAACCGTATATTAAAAGCTAACATAAGCAGTAGCATTTACAAATAACAGCATATCTAAAAGTATGAGACAACAAGAAACAAAAAACATAAGCCTACCATTAAAAGCCGTTCTGCACGATCCTCTTCAATAATATCCTCTGCTTCTCAATTGGGCTCAAACTGATAAGCGATATTAACTACGCCATTGTTTACAATACAACCGGAGCACATGCCGCTGAGGTGAGGGGTGGGACGGTTAGATGCGCACTAGAGGCGGTTTAGCCAATCACAACACACTGGGCTAGCTAACCAATCAGAGCCCATCACCTATTTCTGAGGGCGGGGCTTCATAAAAGCAGGAAATGATCAGCGCGTTTCTCAGAGAAGGGACAGAGCGGTGTGGAATAAAGGTAAATTATGTGAAAAATAATGCGTTTTTAAAAAAACGAAGCATTAATACATGTTAGACTGCACCCCATAAACACAATCAAGCCCAGAAAAAAAAAACATTTAACCACCCCTTTAAGAATAATTTGTGGATGACTATCACCAAACAGGTTTCCTGACCCTTTTCCTGTCACTTACCTCCTTTTAGTGGCAGTGGGGCTGATCCACCAGAGCCTGAACTGGAGATTCCAGTGGAGTTTCCAGTGGGCACTTCAGTACGTGCAGTTTTCAGTCCTACAGCTTCATCCAGTGCAGCCTTTTGATCGACCCTCAGCCCTGAAAGCTGAGCCTCTGTTACTGCGGCAGCATTGTCAGGACCCAAAGCCTTCAACTGGCTGACCGACAGTGCCTGATCACAAATGACAAGAGTCACTTTTTCTTTTCTTACAGAGCAACTCAATTAAAGGGATACTTCACCCAAAATTCTCTCATCATTAACTTACCCTCCTCAATCAAATCGGGTTCATATAATGCAAGTGTATGGTACCTCCAAAATTGACACTTCAAAAACCACACAAAGCAAACATGACGGTAAATCATATGACTCTAGTTGATGAATCAATACAGTTGAGGTCAAAAGTTTACACCCCCCCTTTCAGAATCTGCAAAATGTTAATTATTTTACCAAAATAAGAGGGATCATACAAAATGCATGTTATTGTTTATTTAGTACTGACCTGAATAAGATATTTCACATAAAATATGTTTACATATAGTCCACAAGAGAAAATAATAGTTGAATTTATAAAAATGACCCTGTTCAAACTGTTAATACTGTGTTCTTAAGAATTACAGAAGGTTCAAACTGATGCTCCAGAAAGAAAAACCATGCATTAAGCCGGGGGTGAAAACTTTGGAGATGTGTACATTTTTGTTATTTTGCCTAAATATCATATTTTTTTAATTTAGTACTGCCCTTCAGAGGCTACAGAAGATACTTACATGTTTCCCAGAAGACAAAATAAGTAAAATTTACCCTGATCTTCAAATTCAAAAAGTTTTCACCCCCGGCTGTTAATGCATAGTTTTCCTTCTGGAGCATCAGTAAGCGTTTGAACCTTCTGTAATAGTTGCATATGAGTCCCTCAGTTGTCCTCAGTGTGAAAAGATGGATCTCAAAATCATACAGTCATTATTGGAAAGGGTTCAAATACACAAAAATGCTGGAAAGCCAAAGAATTTGTGGGACCTGAAGGATTTTTCTGTAGAACAGCAGGCAGTTTAACTGTTCAGGACAAACAAGGGACTCATGAACAACTATCACTAAACAAAAAAAAAACACAGTTGTGGATCATTCAGGTATCAACACAGTATTAAGAATCCAGGGGATGTAAACTTTTGAACGGGGTCATTTTTTATAAATTCAGCTATTATTTTATCTTGTGGACTGTGTCTTTTTAAATGAAAGAATGGGTGTGTGAGAGAAAAATACCAATAATTTTAACTTTTGACACTATAAACCATTGCATCTGGCCAACTTTCAGAATTTGTGAAACTTGTGTGAGAAGTGAAGGTCCTCTGTGCTTCCAAATCACTTATATCATGTTTTTTTTCTCACAATTGTTTCACTTCAGAAGACATTGATTCATCAACTGGGATTGTATAGAGTACTGTTGTGTTCATTTTTTCACGATTTTTGAATCATCAACTTTGAGAGAGCCATCCATTTGCATTATGTGGACTCAACAGAGATACATTATTTTTCTAAAAGTCATCTACGACGGCACGAGGGTGTTAATGCTGAAAGAATTTTCTTTTTTGGGTGAAGAATCCCTTTAAGAAGTAGTCAAATATAAAATACGCAGCAAGAAATAAAACATGAAAGTCTGCAAACAAGAGATTAAACTTACAGCTAAGCGATCCGAGGATATGAGAGGGATGGCGGATGGCTGAATGAATGGCAGGACGGTTGAATTTAGACTTCCCAGCTCGACAGCACTTAAACCAGCTAGAAACACATGAAAGGACAAAGGCACATTTTAAGCTTGAACTAGTCACGTGTAAATATTCAGATTTATCACTTGGTGTCCTTTGTAACTCACCAATAATGTTGCCCATAATGCTGACTTGAGCTTCAGTCCAGGTGTGTGATTTTCCAAACGCAGCCACTGCCTTTTCCTTCAGATGCTCTCTAATGTTCAGAGGACAAGGAGCACGGCCCACCACCTCTACTGACTCCCTGAGAAGCACACACATCACAGGAAATCACAATGGCCAGGTCTGTACACAGCAGTTTTGTTGTGCTGTAGGGTAAACAAACATACTTAAAATTGAGAATATAACCATGAATGTGGAAGTGTTTCTAACCTGAAGCTGAGGGGATTGAGCTGATCGATCTGGACAGGTTGTAGACCACAGATAAACTGTCCCAGACCCACCATCTCCAGCTGTCCTAATCTAGACACGTTGATTCCAGCCACCCCTTCAAAGGCCTGCCAGACTGCTGTCCTCTGCAAAATTCATCATTTTCATTTGCTTTTGTATATTGTTAATACAAATGTGTATATTTAATACATGCAAAAAAAAATTCATAAATGAATTCAAGTGTTCAGGGTCGGTAAGATTTTTAAATGTTTTTGAAAGAAGCATTTTATGCTAACTAAGACTGAATTTATTTGATCAGAAATACAGTAAAAGCAGTAATATTGTGAAATACAATTTCAAATAACTATTTTAAATGTAATTTATTCCTGTAATGGCAAAGCTAAATTTGTAGCAGCCTTTACTCCAGTCTTCAGTGTCATGATCCTTCAGAAATCATTCTGATATGCTGATTTGCTGCTCAAGAAACACCTAATATTATTATCAGTGTTGATAATGTAACTGTGAAACTCAGACGTCTTAAACATCTTTACTGTCACTTTTGATCAATTTAATGCATCCTTGCTGAATAAAAGTTAATTTCTTACTGACCCCAAACCTTTGCACAGTAGTAAATAAATAAATAATGTTTCTTTCATAACATTTTTTTTACTACAAGTTTTATATATAAATTCTAGATGCTGTTTGGTGACTGAATGTGTGTGTTTGTATTACCTGTGTCTGGGTAAAGTTGCAGGTGGTCATAGTCTCAAGAGTGTCCAGTGAGGCAGTGCTGAGGTTGCCTAGCTCTTCAGCACTGAAGCTCTGGCAGATGCAGCCCAGATCAGCAATCTGGGACTCATTCAACATGGACACACTCCCCCATGCCTGCCATATACAATAGACATTGTCTTTGACCACTGAAGTCAAGCTGTAAAGGTTTTCTTAGATTCTGTTGTGTATATATATTGTGTATATATTATAATTTAACTTGCGGGGTTTGTGTGTACCTCCAGAGTTTTTGCTCTGAGTGCAGCCAGTTGTTCTGTGCTGTAGTTGGTTATCTCTCCTAATGTTGGCACAACATCTTTGAAAGTCTGCACAGTCATTTTACTGAACTGGGTGGGAGTCCAGTATACATTCCCCTGTTTGAGATCCTCAATATATGGGAGCGTGGGCTCTATTGGAGTGGACACCACTTCAAAGAAAGAAAGAAAGAAATACAAATGGCATATTGTTAGATATCACTAACATTTCCTCTATTGATTATTCTGGTTGTTTCACATGCACTCTCTGGCACACCTACCTTCACGCTTCCTGCGGTTTTGTAGTGGGCTACTCGTTTTGAGGTCAAAAAGTTTGCGATGAAGTGCAGAGAGATCAAACCAAGAGCGGAACTCCTTTGGAGGAGGAACCACAGGCTGACTGGGCAAACTGTCCATCAGGTCTGACAGATATGACTTTACCCAGCTCTGCAAGACAGATGAGCGGAATGGAGGGATGGATGGGTAAATTAAAAATAAATAAATAATAAAATTATGGCCATTTAAAATAAAATTAAGGAAACAATTATTCATTTATTTATTCATAAGTAAAAACAAAAAATAGATAGATGATTGATAGATAGATAGATATTATAGTTTTATAGTTATTTATTGTTAAATAAAATATATATAAAATAAAAATACATAAATAGCTGTGAGAATGTTTTAAAAGATATATTCAAATGTTACACTTAATACTAATATTTATAACAATTAGTATAATATTTAATTATATTATAATTATTATTTAAAAATATATAATATAGCAATTATATATTAATACAAATGTAATAATTAAAATAATCATTTATTATTAGATTTTTTTAAATTATTTGAACATTAATTAAATTCATTTTACATTAAATACATTTTAAATGATGTACATTTAATCCTACTTTTTCATAATCTACTGGTCAACAGCATTGCTGAGATTCTTACTTTGGGTGGCAGCTTTTCAATGGCAGTGTCATTAAGTAACAAAAGTGGCCCAAGCACCCTCATATCTTCCTCTGACCATAAAGTAGTGTCCCTTGTTCAAAAAAAAGACACATGCATCATTAACAGCAATGCAAAATCTCTAATTGCAGCACTTAAGGCTAGAGAAGAAGGATGTTTAAAGTGAGGAATTTTTCAAATGTTTAAAATGCACTTGTTTTGAAGCCACTGCAGGCACAGTCTCTTTAACAATGAAACAACTAGAAAATGTGGGATGTGGGATCTGAGGTCTGCAGAGGTGGGCTGTGTGAAGCCATCGTGAGTTATGTGTGATTTTGCACATGCCGTTACCCATAGGTGGTCGTAAGCAGTCTGAACAGATGCTCTCTGTGCTGTTGCTGGATATACTGACAGGAGGCGAGAGCCTGCAGGGTGGAGTTCAGAGCCACGGGGTTCAGAGAGGAAATCCAGGCTGGGTCTAACTCACACACCAGAGGGCCTAGAGTCAAAACCTCTGCCGCAGATAGATCAGATGCGTTCCTCTTCTGCACAGATACAGGATACAGATTAGGACAGTGCCTGCAGTAGTAGTACAGAAGAATCCTTTTCCTTTTCTGCTGATGTCACATGGTCTGCATTGTCTACTGGATAATGTTAGGCATTCTTTTCTATTGTTTTTCCATGTAAACATCCTATAAATGTGTGCTTTTCTAAAAGCAAAAATGTGAGACTGTGGGAAAAAAAACAAGGTCTAGAGACATGTTACCAACTTTTAACTTGAGCACTGTGTTTTTTTTAGAATTCTGGGTCATGCATGAGACACTGCAAAAGACGCTGTGCAAGATGCGATCCCATGCACAAAGGTCAATCACTTCCACACAGAAAGTCAATGAAAAAAGAGCAGTGAAATGCAAAAACGTGAAACGCGGGGTAGTAGAATGAAAGAAAAAAGGTCTCCAGGTGTGTTTTTTAAAAGTTGAAAAGGGGCCATTGCCATAATGCACTGCAATGGTTGTAATATGAAGTTACATTCTGCTGCGTCTTTTTAAAAACATATTTCAACATACGATACATGCAAAATGTAAAAATATTCAATCTACTCCACAGTGCTGCAATCCGGCACATTTAAAGTTTGCATCCTTTTAATTCAGCTAAGAGGTCACGCTGTAACATATCGATTTGGAGAGCAGCAAATTTGCATAAGCTTCCGTTTCCAGTCTCCTGCATTTGCATTGAATGTACAGTAAGTCAATGGAACGAAAAGTCTACTGTGACGCCTATTAATTCTGACTGGATTGTGGTATGTATTGCACACCATCCAATCAGTTCATGATGGATAAGTCTCACCCTGCATTTTTTCTTGTTAAATATTCTCTTTTACTCAGAAATGCATCACATTACAGAACTGAAATGGCTTGCAACCAGCAACACGCTAACTTTAGATGTGCGTGGGTTATTTTGGACAGGAGAAGAAAAGCCTGTGTATATGTGTGCACATATTACCAGGCAGCTGATGGCTCTTTTGGTAAGTGCACTGCGTGCTGGAGAGCTGTTTGGCAGAGAGGATAGGTTGACTTGATTCATCTTCTCCATGAAAGCAGGACACACAGCATCGGACAGGTTTTGAATCTTCTCCACTCTGAATGTGTCATGACCGTATGGATAGTGTGAGAGGGGACAAGTAAAAAAATAAAAACTTGTCTGTCTTAGCATATGATTTAAACTGAAGTTAAATTCAATTTGAACGCATTTAACTTCTTATGCATATACAGCACTGTTCTGTTCTTACGGTAGATGGATGAGCAGCACAGCTGGGATGGCGTGGAGCTCAGAGTTTTTAATGTCACTGAAATATCCTGGTCTCTGTTCCTCCAGACTTGCAAAGAGTTTTTGAGCAGTACAGCGAATCTAAGAATGAAAAGGAGATCGGGATGGGGAAATTTTTTTTTTCTTCTATATTTAATCATGGAAAAGTGGCAGAGCTGATGAAAGACGGTGTGTGAAAGCATGATGAATAATGTGATGTTTACTTGAACCCTGGAGAGCCATGCGCAAGAATTGTTAAGTGTCTTTGCCATTTCCAAAGCATCAGTTCGATTGATTTTTTCAATCATTTCACAAGTGACACCCTGAACAGCCTGATCCAGCTTCCTGTTGAAAACACCATGAGCTTGATCAGGATATTACATCTTAAGGCTGCAATTCACTACATAACTTGTGCACAGATTTTTGCCCTGATTTGCAGTCTGTACAACTCAACACTAGCTGTTGAAAATCAAAGCCAGTCTGCAGATTCTAAGCAGTCAGCGTTGACAGATTTCACAGAAAATTGCGTAGTGTAGGCTATGAGGGGTATAAACTCCAATTTTTTAGCCTCAGACTATAATCCAGTCAGAGGCTATCAAATGTTTCATACTTGAAGCCAATTTTAGAACATTTTATCTGATTGTTTTAGTTTGTCATGCATTTCCTAGCAATTTGAGGCACACATTTCTGCATGAGTTTATTGTGGTCAGAACGGCCTGAAAGTCAAGTAGTGTGTGATCCTCAGTCGATGATGCCCAGTTTTTCTCTGTAACCATTTACAAAGTCGGCAAGTGTATGATGCTCCAATTTTAAAATCTGCCCCAATTTTGCAATCTGCTCCAATGTTAAAAGTCATGTATTTTATTCCAGGCTTTATGCAGACATTTATTTTTATTAAGATGCAATTCTGCTCACAAGTTTATATAAAATATTTATCATTAAAAAATTTGATTAGTTTTAATTTAGTAGCAGTTTCATTTTTTATTTAGTTTTCTTTCTTTTTTTAAAAGATCTTATCTATCTTATTTAAAAAAATCCTTCTAGGTCTACATAAAGTACACAAAGCATAGCTGTATTATGTTGCAATCATATACTGTAGAGTCTCACCGTAATTCACCAAGGCTGATCTTATTACCCAAAATCTTCTTCAGAAGGAAAACTGACTACAGAGAGAAATAAGGACATTAGAGAAACATGAATGTAGAGGTAATGGTTTTGGATTTTTATATTACTATCAAGTGTGTATACTTGAGCACGAGTCCAGCCGCGTCCCTGCAGCTGATCCACAGAGCTGAGGTCTGCCTTCTCCAGCGTGGACAGGGACAGAGAAGAGAGGAGAGAATCTGGCAACCCCTTCACCAGTTCAGATGCATTTACATCACGACGGAACTGTGGATTCGATAAAACCAAGAGAGAGAGCAGAATCAAGGATGAGGGATTTCACTGATAGTTTGGTCACTTTTTTATTCTTCTTATTTGGGGAAGCTTTTCCATCTCTTTCTGAATGAACTCATCTTATTCTTACCGCTTCCAGTAGTGCTGTTCTTTGTAGGGAGGACATCTTCTCACTCATAGTGTTCAGGGCTTGATTTCCCAGCAGCCCTTCTGCCTTCACATTCTTGAGGAGGGAACTGGCCACCCCTCTCACCATCGTACCCAGAGACAACAACTTCTCACCACTTATATTCTACAAAAGACAACATTCTTGTGAAAACAATATATACAGTGGGTACGGAAAGTATTCAGACCCCCTTAAATTTTTCACTCTTTGTTATATTGCAGCCATTTGCTAAAATCATTTAAGTTAATTTTTTTTCCTCATTAATGTACACACAGCACCCCATATTGACAGAAAAACACAGAATTGTTGACATCTTTGCAGATTTATTAAAAAAGAAAAACTGAAAAATGCTCAGTATTTAGTAGAAGCACCCATTTGATCTAATACAGCCATGAGTCTTTTTGGGAAAGATGCAACAAGTTTTTCACATTAATGAGGAAAAAAAATTAACTTAAATGATTTTAGCAAATGGCTGCAATATAACAAAGAGTGAAAAATTTAAGGGGGTCTGAATACTTTCCGTACCCACTGTATATATATATATATAAGGAACAAAACTCAGCTCTATAAACTGAGCTGAAAATCTAACCGTAGCAGCTTCCAACAGTTTATTAGCCAGAGTCTTAGCTTGAGCTGGGCTCCAACTGGCCTGACTCAAGTTGGTGAGAATGTTGTTCAGGTCCTCAGAGGAGACCCTGGACAGCCAGGAAAGAGGAAGGGCAGACACGGCGGATCCCAGAGAGAGCAGAATCTCAGGAGAGGAGGAACTGCTATCTTTCTCCAGAATGTTCTGTACTAGCTGTCTTTTCACCTGAGGGAGGGTTGAGGGGAAGAAAAAGTAACATTACAGTTATGCTACAGGAATTTGGGAGCAACAGCGATTGAATAAAGTGGCAGTTCTGACCTTGCCTATTTCAGGGTTGTTACAGCCATCAATCTGAGACAGCAGTTTTCTGCTAAGATTCAGATTCAGAGACTGTGCACCATCAAAGAAACAAGCCAGAGAGCCCAGTCTGTGAAAAAGTAAGAAGTTGATGAAACAGGAGTGAATATGTGATCCTTGGAGACCTGTTTCCATATCAGAGTAAATAAACTAAAAGCATAATGAGACTTTATATTTTGTAACTCTGTTTCAAACAATTGAGACTTTATATTTCATAGTGTGACTTCTCACTGTTGTGATTTTATATATTATAAATACAATGTTATTGTTTGTAATTGCAACTTTGTTTCTACTAATTGCAACTTAATACTTCACAGTGGGACTTTATTTCTCACAATTATTAATTTGTTTCTTACCAATTGAACTTTGTCTGATACTTTTTTTGTAATTGTAAATTTTTTTCTTATAATTGCGTCTTACATTTCACACTGTGACTTTTTATCTCAAATTTGAGACTTTTTTCTCATAACTGCGGCTTAAATTTCACAATGTGAATTTATATCTAGAAATTTTGAATTTGTTTGTTATAATTGCACCTTACATTTTACAATGTGACTTGTATATCTTTAAATTTCAACTTCTTTCCTCATAATTGTGACTTTATATCACACAATGTGACTTTCTGTATCACAATGCAACTTTATATCTCATAATTGTGACTTCATTTCTTGTAATTGAAAATTTCTCACAGTGTGACTTTATATATTTTTAATCACTTTTATTTATTTCTGTAAACAGAGCGGCAACAGGCTTCCAGAGGAACCAGTGTATTAATGCTGATAACCTAACTATCTTTTACCAAACACATGCACTAAACACACAGTAATGATGGAAATCCTGACCTGTCCAGGTTTTGAGTGAAATTGTCGCCGCTGGAACACTCTTGTTTCAAGCGTTGAAAAAGTGTTCGGCCAAGGGCAGGCTGTATTCCATTAACATTTTGAAATGATGGAGAGAAATCTGAAGTCCAGAAAAACTCACATAGCTGACAAAGAGAAAGATTACTGTAGTTATTTGCAGTTATAGGTGGTTTTGAATGTACATTATGTTCGTATGAAATGCTCTGAGACACAAAGGCAATGGAACAATACACATATGAATTATGGCATTTGCTTGCATTTCATGTCACAGACTCTGACCTCTTCTTTAGGGATGGTCTTTGCTTCTTCTAAAGACAGTAGAGATAGAAAAGGCCCCATCATTGTCAACACCGTAGCGTTCAGCCAGGGCATTCTGGCAGGACATATATGGACCGCTGTTGAAGCTAAAAAAAAAAAAGTGTATAAAGTGTATAAATAATTTTTTTTTTTAATTATCAATAATTCATATTTCTACTAAATATAATTAATCTCCTCTCTTTGTATTTCTGCATTGTTTATCTTTGGTGTTTCTCTTTCTTCATTCTTCTGTTCATGATCCACGGTATCATTACAATTCTATCTACAGTATAAATATTTTCTTTCTGAAACACGCTTGTCTGTCTTTGTATTTAGCTTTTCTTTTCTAATGTTTTCTCTCCACCTTCTTCACCACTTTGCCATTCCATTTCAGTTTTCAGTTCTTTCATTGACTTCTTTCCCATTTACCATTCATCATTGGATGTTGAATCCCTTGAGCTCCTAGTACATTCATCACAGTCTTCACAACATTTTCTAGATTAGTCAAGAGAATTGATGCATAGATTATATTATATTATATTATATTGTATTACCATTATATTATCAAATTTAAAATGATCAGGTCTGTTTTGATGAAAAAAGCTTGATGATCACTCAAAACTTACGGATGATCGGTTTTTCCAGTGATCCAGAAGGCTGGATTCTAAAGGCAGGCGCTTTCAGAAGGCATTTAAATTCATTTAGTGCAACTCTCACTTTGATCCACCCTATAATCACATGCCTCTGTTCCTCAGACAGAACGCTGAACACCTCACCAAACACCTTCATCCTTCAGCATCAAGAGGGAGAAGAGAGAACATACAGTACACAAACAAGGAAACAAAATTTTACTTCAGAATTGAGGACTAAGATAAAGATACCCCATATGTTTAGTCAGAGTTTAATGAAGCGCAATACGCTCACATTTCAGCCAGATGAGATCTTTGTGAAAATGCAGGCAGCACAAAGCTAGATGGAGGCATTGTTTCTAAGAAGGGTTTAGCCGTCCATAAAAGCTTTGTTAGATCTTCTTTATTGAGCTCTGTTCCATTCTGCATGATTGTCATCCAGGAAAGAGGAGCCATGAATGCCTGCATGAAACAACTAGGACCTCCCTAAGTGTGTGCAAATGTAAAACAAAAAAATAAATAAAGAGAGAGAGAGAGAGAATGTAAAAAAGTTGTGTTAATGCCATTTTGCCTGAACAGTTTGAACAGTTCTACGAAGCACTGAACACCAAGTGCTACCAAAATGATTATATTATATTATATATATTTTTTCTGGTAGTCCAGCACTAACCGTACTATTCCTCATGAGATCAATCATATGGCCCATGTTGGTGCAGTTCCGCATCTTCTCAGCAATGTTCTAAATTTAATGTAGATTTCCCATCAGGATGAACATAAAATAAAGACAAAATATGGACATATGGGTGCCTCTCCTGTGTATCTCTCTGTATGCAAGCCAAAAACATGTATTTGCCAGTAAATGTCCCAAGCACTTAACTAAATCTGAAAGAACCCTGCAAAAGATTCACAAAGAGACTAACAATGTATTTATTCATTTTAAAAGTTGCAAATAGTTGTATTGTTGGATTGGGGTTCGGCTTTGGGTTAGAGTTAGTGACCCTTCACAGGGAGTTTGATTGACAGGCGAGCTGACCAATCATTACGCTGAATCTGCCATGTTTGCCCAACAAACAAACCAGACAAGAGAGTAGATTAACGTTGGAGGACTTGAACTTGAAAATTGTGTGTATTGACATCTTTCCATGGTTGAAAAAAGATACCTTCTGGTGTTCATTCATGTTTATTTCATGCTATAAGTAGTAATGATCGGTTCATGTGCCACTTGAATTGAGGCGCTAAAGTGATTTGTCGTATTTTTTCACTGCGTGAGAAAATTATGTGGGGCATGAGAGTGGCATGGCTTGTCAGACATAGCAACAGTAAAGAGGGAGAGGGTCTTTGCGAAGGGTCAATTGTCTTACTTTAGCTATAGGTAACCATATGCGTGTGTTTGGGATATTGAGAGTTACCCAGACTGAGTCCTGGTCTTCTACCATTTCATTGAACTGCAGATTAGAGTGAGAGGGGACAAACTGAGGGAGTGAGGAGAGAAGCTCTGGAAAAATAGAGATAGGGTTCTCTATCATCTGTCCATATGAGCTGAAAGATAAACAAAGAAAATGTAGAAGTTTTCCATGCAATGAAATGTGATCTTTAGTATTCAAATATACACCTGGCATATAGTTGCTCTATAACATTAGCTCAATGGCAGTCTACCTGTTCAGTGAATTGTTCATTACAGGCACCTGGTGACCTGAAACAATACAACCGCATCATTTAACAAAAGACACAATGCATGACTGAGAAACACAAACACTCTCTCTTTATGACTGGAAACAAAAGGAACAAACATTTGCTAGTTCTGAATAGTAGCACAAACTATAGAACAATTGTTATCTGATGTGATAATATATAATGCATTTATGACGGTAGTAGATTATGATTAGTAATAAATTTTGTTCAGGGTGTGGCAGCACTGGAATGGATGCAATATGCAAATATATCCTCACACTCTTTCCTTGGGCACTTGTATTTGCTTATGGTTTATGCAATATAGCTCCCTTAATTTATTACATTAAGCACAGGTGCAACACATAAGTCATTCTGATACCATGATTATGTAAGGCCAAATGTGTTCAAGCTAAGAGATAATGAAAATGTGGCTGTACAAATTTTACCTTTCTTGAAGCATGTGCTCATCTGTCAGGAAACAAAGGAAATGTAAATATTACATTACAAAACAATGTAAAACAAAAAATGCTGTTTGTTCTGAATAAAACTTGCATGCAAATGTATGGTTGATTAATGACTGGTGAACAATGCTAATATCAGCAAGTTAGGAATTAATTCATATTCTAATGATAGTTTCATCTTGCATATCATACTTGGGCGTTTCTTAACTTTTATGACCCAGAAATGTATTTTATTACTTTATTATTTAAAAAAAAAAAAACATGTATATAGGAAGGTTGGACCAAAAAAGTCTGTTTTTACTACATTTAAAATTTTTCAAATGCCTTTTATGTGAATTTTGTTTTACCCTTGTACATCAGACCCAGCCTTTTAATATTTAAATATGAAAATCCATAATAAAAATATAAATTATTTTGTACATTTTTTTGTATTAAGATAATCAAGAAATAAATAGAATTTCAATATTTATTGTGTGAAAATGATTTATATATATATTTTGTTTCCCTTAAAAATGAGATTTAAGAGCATGATTGAAATTAATATTCATGTGATAAATCATGGGATATGTGAAGGACACAAAGAAAAATCATGGTAAATATCACTTATAAACTGATTATTTTATTGTGAGTTTTCAAGCTGTAATTCAGCTGTAATCAACCTAATCTCTAATCAAGCTGTAATTTAACAAATTGTGCAAAAAGTGTAAAAAATATTATTTAATTGTCTCTGTTTAAGATATTTAATTTGATATCTATGAAGCAGGACAAGAGGTTGGCCATTTTATTAGTGTCATTTCCACGTAATGTTATGAAAACTACATTGTTGGTTCAGAAAAATGACGATTCAGAAATAGTGTTTCAATAGTGCCTACAGTTAAAGAAACAACCAATTTATCCTAGCACATCACTGTATTTTCAGTATGAGATATAACTAACTAATGATCGTGTGGTACTAAGTTACCAGAGTCTTGGCCATTTCCCTGAAGTCTGCAGGTATTCTTGGAAATCCTATTGTTGACTGGTTGACAGGCATCTCCATCATACCCTGGGACATTACTGTAAATAATAACAACACAAAACATTTATACTGAAATTAGTGACATTTTTGTTCATTGTAAGATGCTTCACAAAACATTGTCTCTTTTATTTAAGATCCAAAACTATGAAATTAAAAAATGCAATACTATTAAACCAGTTACCTGTAGTCCACTGGACTAGAAACGAGAGGCTCAAAACCTCTCTATATAACCCCATTTTGCTGTTCCCTGTTCTCTTTCTCCAGATGAGGCTCTATGGACATTCAATATGGATTTAGATTTCAATGAAATCATCACATTGCAATGACCGCACACAGACATTAAAATAACCATATTACATAATGCTCTTCTGCAAATACTTTATCTAGAATGGCAGCTTTATGATCTGCAATGGCATTATCTGACAGAGGTAAATCACAAGTGGACAATACAGACATATCTGATGACAAGCAAAACAGTTCCATTCAATTGCATCAATGTTTGCATAGTACAAAAACTTTGCATTATTTAAACACGCAAGAGCAAAATTAAACTGTAGATACTCAAAGCATCATGTCAAATATGGGATAATGTTTGAATAGCAATAAAATACATACAAATCACAAAGGATAAAATCACCAGAATATTACATTAAATGGAGATTTCTACTGCAAAAAAACAGAACAGCTTCCTCCCGTTTTGCGGTGTCCCTGTCCTATTTGTGTTGTTATTGCATAAACTTGCATCTTATGTTCCAATGTTACTATGGTTTTTGTAGGCATGCCAACTGACTCTCAGATACCGCCTATCGTTCCCTACATCTACCTTGTGAGGATTTGGCATGAGTGCTAGGATACTGCCTGTGTGAGATCACTCTCCCTGGAATACTGCTAGACAAAAACAGCCTTTATTTCTGATCTAGAATAGCTGTATGACAAAGCAAATCTGTACAATGTAACTAATGATTGAGTTTATTAATTTTAAGGGCTTAGTGCAAGTGAAAATAGATTCTTAATACATCTTGATGTCACCAGCTTTTACAATGCACAAATCATCTAATAAAATCATTTTGAACAAATGTTCCTATAGACAAGGGGTGGGCAAACTTGGCCCTTCCAGGCCACTTTCCTTCAGAGTTTAGCGCCAACCCTAATCAAACACACCTGAACCAGCTAGTCATTGTCTTCAAGACTACTAGAAGGCTACAGGCAGGTGAGTTTTATCAGGGTTGGATCAAATCTCTGCAGGAAAGTGGCCTGGAAGGGCCAAGTTTGCACATCACTGCTATAGATAATGCACAATGATGTGATACTAAATAAGATTTTAATATGGTTACATTTAAGGGTTCACCGAAAACTCAGTCATTTATTTATATTTAAATATTTAAGAAAACCGAAATAAGTGAAAGCATTAAACTATAACAAGGACTTTTAAGATACAGTAAAAAATGTGATGGAGGTACTCACTGTGAGCGATGATCTTGAGATGACACAAGTATACTGCAGCTGATAGTCTGCTCAGCAGGTGCACACTGGGTTCATTTCAACATGGTTTTCCTCTCAACCCCACCCAACACAGAATATGGGAGTCTGTCTGTGCAGGTGTGTCAGCTATATGAAATCACATGTGTGGTTTTGTGGGGACAAGATGTGACTTTCCATCACCTTGCATTTTTTTAAAAGTGATTTGAAATAATCTAAGGCATGAAGTCACAGATTTATAGCAGTTGAGATTATTATTTGAAATAATACGCTAGACTGAACGTATTGCTTTTTAAGTACATGATGAATTATGTTGGTATAGGGGTTAATGAGTTGATGTACTGTTAAAGTCAGATGCTACATTAAGAGGACAATTAGATGTTTCTGTAAGAATGAGCAGTAACTTATTTGGTCCCTGGTGGCTTGTTAAGTCCAAAAAAGAAACTTGTCGCTTGTACAATAGTTCACCATTGGGTAGTGAAACTAAAAAACAAAAACAAAAAATGTCAACGAATGGCCAAATGTCAAAAACAGCACTAAGTTGGACTGTTAAGTTAGACTTTAAGCTAAAAACAAATTTAGGATAAATCCATGAAAAAAATTGAATGGAAACAAGTAGCTTAAAATGCTCTACCAAACAGTCCATGCTATAAAACATAACAGAAATAATAAGTGAGTAATTAGACCAAGCCCCAGCATGTCTGGACATACTTGAACAGAAAAACCTGTTAAATTCAGCTTAATTTGCCTTTCATCTCTGTGGACTCGTTTAGCAAACAAGCCAGGACTGTCCTCTCCCCTGATACACACACTAATGGTTGCTGATAATAGTATACAACAAAGACGTTTTCATGTATATGTAGGGATCAAGACAGACACACATTGTATAATTTTTCTCTCTTTTATTACAAAACACTATAACACATTTTTCACTTATTATGGATATTCATTTGCTCATGAATTTTCTTTGGCAGTCCTGGGTCACTGAAATGATCTGGAAAAAAAGAGATGTTGGCTATAATTTAAGAGCATAATTTCACACACATTATTATTATTATTGTAGAATCAAATAAGATGTTTATGTGTGTTACGTGTTAAAAAAAACAGAAGACTCAAGACACATTTCTGTTGTAATATACGCTCAACAATATTTTGAAGAACAATAAATTATTCAATCTAAGAACAAGACTACGGTATTTACATGCTAAATGTGAAGCATTTTATCAAAAGATTCTAAGTGGCTTGCACGAAAGTGTGCAAATGTGTCTGATACTAATTACCTGCTGCAAATTCACGAATGTCTGTAGGCCTTTTCAGAAAAACATCCCTATTAAAAAGAGACACAGACAGAGAGAATGGATTAATATAAAAAGGTTGCGTGATCTTGATGGAAATGTTTAAACCAACCTTCTGGGTAGTAACCCAACCGCTAGGTCAAAACAACCCAATCACTGGGTTTGTCCATACTTTACCCAGCGCTGGGTTGTATTTAACCCAGCATTTCTTAAAGTGAAAACATAAACATAAAGAAACATAAAACATAAAGACTGACCTTAAGAAGTCACTGAGTAACATTTCCACCTCTGGATGAGACCTTAAATATTTTTCATTAGCTATCTGCGTCTTGACCTGGAGCATGTGAAATCACATATGTGAAGTTTAGGTTTTGCTTTAGAAAAAAACAATCAATCACATTTCCCATACAATTTCTTTAATAAATGCCATATATCTACTGTTCTTTAGACCAGGTTAATTAGTAAAACTTCATCCAGCGCCAATAAAATTCGCAGATTTTCAGCAGAAGAAAATAAAATACCTTGAACTGGTGCAGCTTCTCCTGCTGCTCGAGGCTTAAAGCGCCCAAATCGAGTTTCTCCAGAGTGTTTCTCTCCGCCATCGATGCGTCTCTGCCTAGTGTCCCCAAGCACCTTATGTTGACCTGCGTCACGCATTCTGTTGCCAAGCAACATACACTTCCGTATGCACATATTTGATAAAAAGTCACTCAGTAACATTATGTTCACTACGTCAAATTCTCTCATTTTTAGCTTTCTATTGTTGCATTTTTCTTGTAGTCTAGTTTTCCTATTATTAGAATTTGTGCTAACGTGATGTTTAAACTTGATTGTGCTCATTTGTGTGAATTGAATACAGCAGTGTTATGCAAATAAATATTTACATGTACATTTAGTCATTTAGCAGACGCTTTTATCCAAAGAGACTTACAAATGAGGACAATAAAAGCAGTCAAAACTAACAAAAGAGCAACAATATATAAGTGCAAATGACAAGTCTCGTTTAGCCTAACGCAGTACACGTAGCAAGGTGTATATTATACACACACACACAAAGAAAAACAAGTAGATAGAATAGAAAAAATAGAAAGCTAGTGTTTGTTTGTTTTTTTAAATAAAAAAAGAAGATAAATATAGTTAAAGTAGAATTAAAATAGAATAGAAAGTGCTATTGTTAGAGGGTCAAATAAAGGTGGAACAGATGTGAAAAAAAATAAATAAATAATAAGCATCTCCGTTTATGGGCTCTGTTGGCTCAGTTCTCAGTGAGCTGCGTTGATGATATCATTTATGATGAAATGATCATATAATTTACTCCATTTACCAACGCGTCATGGCAACAAATAAGCGGTGACTAAAGCCCTATTCGCAGGGGATTAGTATTATCTGGGGACCTATCACATTATCTGTGATTTTGAAATTACATTATAAAATAATATCTCAAGCTTTATGCTTGATTTATTTGTAACACATTAACCTCAAACCTCTTTCTGCAAACTGTATGGTGTAGCGATATGATGACAGCACCCAAAATACTATCAAACACTCCAACGCAGCTCCATTCTTCGCGAAAGATGGATAAAAAGGCGCACAGGAAACAAAAACCTCGAAAAATGATATACGACCCGCCAAATGCTGGCCGAATCACAGGAGATGCCGATTCGCACGGGACTAATATTATCACAGGACCTCGGTGTTCGGCGAAATATGGTAGGTCATTTGCGGGGAGATTTTTACTTTACAAATAAAGCCGGGCTCACACTACAGGATTGAAAGACTAGCCGAATCACTGTCTTGCTCACACTACGCAACAAGATTTGTTCTCATCTGTCGTCGTCTTGTCATAGC
>NW_015654513.1:998694-1001148 GCF_001515625.1 Sinocyclocheilus rhinocerous
CCGGATACCCGGATGTCAAGGCTTTGAGAGTCCCGTTCTATGGTCCGGTTAGATGGATTTAAAAAAAAGAAAAGAAACTAATATAGTTTTGTGCGCTGTGTCTTTTACATTTCACCAGGTTAAAATAATATCTCAAGCTTTATGCTTGATTTATTTGTAACACGTTAACCTCAAAACCTTTTCAGCTTTCTCTTTCTGCAAATTGTAGCACCCAAAATACTATCAAACACTCCAACGCAGCTCCACTCTTCGAGGAAGATGGATAAAAAATGCACACAGGAAACAAAAACTTCGAAAAATGATATGCGACCCGCCAAATGCTGGCCGAATCACAGAGATGCCGATTCGCACGGGACTAATATTATCACAGCACCTCGGTGTTCGGCGAAATATGGTAGGTCATTTGCGGGGGAATTTTTACTTTACAAATTACAGACATGGCCGATTCGCACGGGATTAAGATCACAGACAACCTCCGCAATTATTACAAATGACTGGAGGTCACCAGGTAATACTAATCCCGTGCGAATAGGGTTTAAGTGTTTATTTTTATTTTTTTTGTAAACTCACTGATTCTGCCTACAAACCGAGACAGATGGCATGTAAAGCTGTTGCCCAAGTTAGATTTTATTTGTTTACAACGCTATATTTCTTAGCTAATCAACCGAAGGGCGAAATTGAACATTACAAAAAAAAAAAAGCGCTTGCTGAGTCTCGTTATCGCCTCAATTCAAAGAACACACGTTCACAAATCCAAGCGTTGGCATTACAGTTTTGAATTGCTTGTGACTCGACAGATTCAAAGACTTGAGTAACAGTCATAGCTTTAATGGCAATTTCAGAGTATCCTATAACACAAAGACTAAATGAGAGCTACAAGGATGGAAAAACCTGAAATACATAAGAAAATCCCTATAAGAATGCCCAGAACTACAAGCAACCAAGATTTACAGCCGTGAGCAACACGAAACTTGAGGGCTAACAGAAGATGAACACTAACGCCATTACATGAATGAAATGATTCAAACTTTGTAGACAGTCAGTGACCTCATGTGGTAACTTTGTGTAAAACACAACATGTAACAGAGACAGGGAGCTATTCTAAATTCTGGGAGGAAATACAAAGTTATAAACTTTATATATTAGCCTTCATAATATAATAAATATATAATATAATATAATTATATTTAATATATTTTTAGTAAGTTATAGGATAATGTGTTGTCATGACTCCACGCCATGTGTTGTTGTTTCTAGGGCAAGTTCAGTTGCCGCCTCAGGCTAATTCTGCTGAACAAGGCTGGTTTTGTTCATCAGATGAGGCTCTTGTAGGAGCATATTTTGCACTGCTAGAAAATAGAAAATAGGGTTTTAGTGTTTTGTGCATATGGCATTAATGCAATATGTGTTAAATATCTGTTTGTCGTGTAGATGAGGAAAGCCAAAATGACATTAATGCAATATGTGTTAAATACCTGTTTGTCCTGCAGATGAGGAAAGCCAAAATGACAAGGGTTAGTGCAAAAGTGGCAGCAGCAGCAATGGCACAATCTGTAGAGAAGAATATTTCACCAAAATATCAATGCATTGCAAAAAAACAACAACAAAAAAAAACAGGTTCCTTGACATCTGCTTTATGAAAAATGCATACACTGTTATTAACTACAAGGTACGAAAGGCCACGTGCCAAAATAATAGTACTAATAGTTCTAATCTAATGATGATAATAATAATAGATTATACAGATGATATTAAAGATAATTATACTAAAAATACTAATGATCTATGATTTGCTGCCTGTCCATTGGTCATATGTTCTCTCTTTTAAAACATTTTTACATGGTTTTACCTTACACAGGGTTTCTGCAGGTATCATCAAATCTAATTTAATGCCTTTTTAATGCCATTTTATTATTTTTTTAATGCCATACATGACCCATATATATTACACAACTGGGCCCATATTCACAAAACATCTTAAGGCTAAAAGTAGCTCATAACTCGCCGATTTAGGAGAAAATCTTAAAAATAATGGGCGCATCAGTTCTAAATTTAGGACTATTAAATTTTTGCTCCAAGAGTATTTCACAAAGCGTCTTACCACTAAAACTAGCTCCTAAATCTGTGAAACATTAGGAGTAGTGAAGAGGACTCCTAAGTCACTAAGACCGAACCACATAATATCCTAAAATGGCTGTTGCCGGCAATCTGCCTTAGAATGTAAACATTTTAGAAACATTTTGAGTTTTCCTCCTCGGTAGAAATCATGGTCCGGGGGCACATAGACTGTACCCCCATCCCCACCCTTGCACGCCACTGCTATCAGCCATGATTATTCCACTCTGTTAATTAAAAGGCTGTTTATATGCATATTCACTAATTGTTTAGAAGAAGCATACATGTAAGAGGCTGACAATTAGCTGAACATATACTTGTTTAATTAGGGACTCTTAG
>NW_015654513.1:1001244-1012684 GCF_001515625.1 Sinocyclocheilus rhinocerous
ACATATACTTGTTTAATTAGTGACACTTAGCCTGCATTTTAAAATCTTTATTTTTGGCAATTAACATTTTTATTTTTAAACCTTTATTTGAATATGGCAACATAGAAATATTGTAGAGCACAATTTTGTGTATAAATCTCTGACAGAGCCTGCCCCTATCAGCCAATCACTGTGTGCATAGTTAGTAAGCATGCTGACATCATCCATAGCAACGAGGTCAACTCCGCCCTTACTCTTAGCTTAAAGGGTTAGTTCACCCAAAAATGTTTTCTGGGGCTCCAGCCCCGAATGTTTTTTCAAAAGCCCCGAATCTTTTGGGTTTGTTAATAGTTTTGTCAAAAATATCGTTTTTCAACATATTATACAGAAATATTCAATACCGCTTTCCCGCAGGATGGATAAAACTATATCTGCTGCGCTTTCTCTCTCTCTCTCTCCTCTCCGACAGCGAGCTCACGTCACACACACTGCAGTCCTACATAGCCACGCCTCCTGTCAATCACTCAGCACGTCACTCGTCTCATCTCATTCACCTCAAGCATTTTTACATTGTTATTGTTACCCGCACTAAATTCTGATTTAAGTAAGTTTGCTGAGTATTCTGAGGAGAACGTTGGGTCGCTATTACAGTGATTAACTACACACGCAACAAAAGGTGTCTTAAATGTTTCGTTTAATTTACGATTTACGTGTGATTACTACAAAAGACGAGAATCTTCTTACAAGTTCAGTGGCGTAGATGGTGAAGCGCTTGCTGAAGTCATTTTTGACGCGATCGACCCGGGTTCGAATCCGGCACATACAGTAGTGTAAATAGCATATCGCTAAGAAAATACTGAGATTAATAAATGCTGTAGAAGTATTGTTCATTCTTAGTTCATGTTAAATAAAGTAGTTCAATAATGTTAATTAATTAGGCCTTATTGTAAAAGTGTTTTAAAAATATTGTTTAAATTGTTACTTTAGTTATTATTTTGGAATAAATGTAAAAATGCATAAAACAGTATGAAATGTATAATTCGTATTTAAAATATTAAATTAAATAAAAATAATGTTAATCAAATACAAAATATAATTATATAAGAGTTCATATGCAAAAGCCTCTAAGTGCCATCTAAAATTTTCTTCTAAAATGGTTATTTTCTCAGGCTCCTATATGTTTATGTTCAGTTATTTTACTTTAATGGGAAAGAAAATAAACTATTCATTGCCATTAAAGGGAAATTACTGAACCTACACATAGGAGCCTAATAAAAATGCTCATTTTAGAAGAAAATTTCAAACGGCACTTAAGAGGCCTTTGCATCTGAACTCTTGTTCTCTCTTCTTTATGTAGGCTATGTTTATTTAACCAAGAAAATGTGACTATATATATAAACGCCTCCTCATTTTAAAACAGCACCGCATGCCACTGCTATCTATCTGTCTAACTGGCGTTTTTTGGCTGGGCCAGTGAAAATGTTGGCACAATTGAGGGCAAGTAAAACTGAATGTAGAGTCCTGCTATGGTGTGTGAACACTGTCAAAGGACATTAGCTGACATACATTGCATGCAACATTATCTGATGTTAGCTCTTTTTGACATTTATGGACAGTAAATTGAAAAATTGGCACAAACCCTTACTAATTGAAAATGTCAGTTTTTCCATAGATGGATATAAGATATTTTTTAAAATCAAGACAGCCAGCTTCAGGTGAGGGAGTTAAATTATGTCACTTAATGCAGATTTTAGGTGTGGGGAAGAGAGAAGAAAATCAGTGAAAGAGGAAGTGAGGAAAAGAATGAAGGAAAGAATAGGAGAGGTTCCAGGAGCAGATGCAACAGAATAAAATATGCATTTTGCATTTTAAGTTTATGAACAGAAATCTTTATACTTGTCTTTCTTCCTTTTTTTAATTTATTTTGTATTTTCTTACTGTTGATCGCATTTCCAGAGAAAAATTAGTGGAGCTAAGAGAATGAGAGATGATACAAAAGAAATAGAGAGAAAAGAGAATATTGCAGGGGTAGATCAAATAAAGTTATTTTATAACATACTGTATGCCAGTGTTTATCTTTTTATTCTACTCCCTTAAGAAATCTAATATTATTACAGTAAATGTTCTTCTGGTGGCCTGATGTATTCACTTCAAAATACTGAAGCCTATTTAAATGGTATTGGTGGAGATCCTTGATTTGCAGTTAGAGCACTCCATTATTGCATGATTCAACTGTAGCACATTTGTCAGCTAAACATTGAAGGGTTAGTTCATGCAAAATTAAAATTGTCATCATTACTCATGTTGTTCAAAGCCTGTTTGAGTTTCTTTCTTCGATTTAACTAAAAAGAAGATATTTTGAAGAATATTGGTAATCAGCCAGTTGACAGTATTTGTCTTAAATTAAGTCTTAAAGGGTTAGTTCACCCAAAAATGAAAATTAGCCCATAAATTACTCACCCTCAAGTCATCCTAGGTGTATATGACTTTCTTCTTTCAGACGAATCCAGTCGGAGTTATATTAAAAATTGTCTTTGATCTTTCAAGCTGTTTCATGGCACTCAGCGGGTGTTGCATGCATCAGTCCAAAAACACTTCATTAAAATGCGCCCATCCATAAAAAAAAAAGTGTCTCACACGGCTCCAGGGGGTGAACAAAGGCCTCCTGTAGCGAATCGATGCATTTTTGTAAGAAAAATATCCATATTCAAAACGTAATAATCACTTTAATGTAGCACCTCATACGTCATCAGCCCGGAGCTGATTCTTTTTACAACAGTGAGCGCAAGCTACATTAAAGTGATTATTAAGTTTTGAATATGGATATTTTTCTTACAAAATCGCATCGATTCGCTACAGGAGGCCTTTGTTCACCCCCCGGAGCCGTGTGAGACACTTTTTCGTTATGGATGGGCACTTTTTATTGAACTTGTTTTGGACTGATGCATGCAACACCCGCTGAGTGCCATGAAACAGCTTGAAAGATCAAAGACAATTTTTAATATAACTCCGACTGGATTCCTCTGAAAGAAGAAAGTCATATACACCTAGGATGACTTGAGGGTGAGTAATTTATGGGCTAATTTTTGGATTGAACTAACCCTTTAAGACTTCTCTCTATTCCTTAGTAAAAGTTTGTCTCAGCAGCTTTGTGAATTGGTTTGAAGAGAAAACGCTTAGCTAAAAACTTTTACTGCTATTTAGGAGAACTCTTAAATAGGAAAAATGTTTTGTGAATACGGGCCCTGGTCAAAGATTTGTAATATTTGAAACAAGTCTCTTCTGCTCACCAAGGCTGCAGTAATAGTAATATTGAGAAATATTATTTTGATTAAAAAAAAATTTTTTTTAATCAAATTTTTTAAAAATTACATTTTAAAATCTAATTGACTGCTGTGATCAAAGCTGAATTTTCAGCATCATTACTCCAGTCTTTCTGTGTCACATGATCCTTCAGAAATCATTCTTATATGTTGATTTGCTGCTCTGTTATGATTATTGGCGCTTAATCATTAATATTGGTTCTTATCAATATTGAACACATTTTTTTCTGCTTCTATTTTTGTGGAAATCATGATACATTTTATTTTTCAGGATTCTTTGTTGAGGATTCTTTGAAAATTCAAACTGAATCACAGGAATAAATTATATTTTAAAATGTATTCACATAAAAAAAATTTAAATAATATTTCACAATATTACTGTTTTTATTGTATTTTTGATTTAAAAAAATGCAACCTTGGTGAGCATAAGCGATTTCTTTCAAAAACAATCTTTAAAAATGATTCCATACTTTGACCGGTTATATGTTTTAAATTAACCATTCAATTTGACGATGCAATGATGATAATCTTGGATATGTAAGAAAATCTACATTTTTGAAACTGATACTTCTATGTCAGTTCTTACTTACGGAAATCAGCAAATTTGTGATATCTGCCTCCTTAAATTGCTTTTATCCAACTAAAGAAGGGGCAATTTTTTCCTAATCTTATAAAATGTTTGTGTTATCTTTCATATTGAAATTCTTAAATTTCATTAATGAATTTGCATCATGATAGCATATAACTCAACTGTATACACATTCAGATAATTCGTGGTTCGTTTGCTTTCCTCACCTCCTTGATTAACTATAAAAATTGCTGATCCAGTCCTTTTCAGGATCTTTTGACCCATCTGTATAAATCTGAATATAGTCTCTGTATTTATCATCCCCATATCTGTAGTATTCAGCTACATGGTCTATACTATTATTTATTGTTTTGATCTGATGTAATTCAAAATCAACTTCCATGGTTTCAGTCCTCCATACTGGAAAGTCAGGCCATACAATAGTTGGGCAGAACTCTTTTTCGCTCACCCCCAAATCTCTAGCTGCCTCATCTCCTATATCCATCCAAAACTAAACTTTGGCGGCCGTTCCTTTTCCCAGCTAGCTTGCAGTACTGTCTTAGTAGGATGCCCATCTCTATATCCCTTTAGATTAATCCAATAATTTACCAGCAATTGTTTACGTCGAATGTCCAGTGGCATTTCTCCTGCTTCCACTTGAAGTACACATACTGGTGATGTTTTTACTGCTCCTAAGCATAGTCTCAATGCTTTAGCCTGTATTATATCAAGTCTCGTAAGTACAGATTTGGCTGCTGATCCATATACCACACTCCCATAATCTATTCTTGACCTTATTAAATTTACACGTATACATTTCTATGTAATTTACATTCTCTGCTCTTAGTTTTACTCCTACATGTCCCAGTCCGCCGCTGTCTAAACATCCAGCATTACGGCAATTTCGCACCGACCGGAGGCGATTACCAAACTGGTTTTGCGTGTGTATCACACCAATGTACATATTTTGCGACAACAAATTAAACTAATTATGAAGGCGCTACATTCAAAATAAAGTGGTAATATTTTTCTGCCAAACCATCTAAAATTTTTTAATGCCTGAAGAAATAAATGTAATGACTTTAAATGCTATTTAAGGCCTTGATTTTTGCTAAATCCATTTAATGACTTTTAATGCTTTTTAATGCCCCGCGGAAACCCTGTTACAGCAAACTCCCTGTTACAACACCACTTGTTGTAATGTTTTTACTTCCCCTATCTCCAGAACTCTAGTCTTGCTTCCTCATCGAATCTATTTCCTGTTTACATATTGTTAAAAGGTTTCTCAGAGAATTCTCTTAGTTTAGTGCATTTGTTTTTGGTTGTGTACTTAGATCTGTTTGGCATTGAACTTAAACGTTGAGTTTTTAGGAGTGGCTTGCGAAACAGGAATTTCAGGATAGTGATTTTTACAAGGTTTAGCAAAACTAGAGAGAGAGAACTTGCATTATTTTTGCAGTCTTTGGTTCCATAACCTCGACCAACAATGAAATTAGGCTAATTATTACTACTTATATTCTTCCGTTTTGTGTGGAATCTCTGAACTGCAACCAAAGACAGTGAAGTCTGGTAAGAAACAGTGTGCATGTGATTTGCAATAAGCTTGCTATGCAGGTATATTTTGATGGTAAAACGGTGATCATACTGATTGGCAATGTCTATGAAAGTTTAGCCCAACATTTTTGCCATTTATCATACTGTATTTCAACCAATGAGACGGTAGTAAACTAGTAAAATGTTACTGCCTGATCACTTTTTCCAAATGCTGGGTACTTGGTCATTTATATTTATTTTACAGACTATACTTACAGTGTTGCCTCACTGATGAATCAGTTTTGATGGCAAAGGAGGACATATCTGTAAATGCAGTTATATTATACAAAACGTCAGTACATGCATTTGCAAAATCTTTCTCTAATATCACCACATACTATATCCCTACCACCATTTCCTGAAGGTATATTTGCTGTACACTCTAAAGAAAACTCCAACTACTCCAACATTGGACTAAACGTTTTAGGTTATTTCATTTCATTGTTGCAAAAGTAACAGGATTTAGTAACATGATTCAGATTTAAAGGTAATGACGTTTAATACCTCTAAATGGCAGGGTTGTGCTAAAAACTGGATTGTTGGTGGAATTTGTGCCTGATAAAAGAGACAGAATTGGATGCCACTGTTATCGTATTTATACATATTTGTTGTATAGTTTTGTTAATGTGGAGAACAAAAAGCAAAGCGATACAAAGTGAAAAAGTACTCACAACAACATGTAAGGTAATTGGTGTATATCTACAAGAGAATCAAAAAGCATTAATTTGTACAGTATATGCAACCCTTAAAATAAAGAGCAGTAAATCTGTTCTGAAAAGATGAATAATTGTTATTGAACTCACTGGACAAGAGACGTGGAATCTGACTGAAGTTGGACAGTAAGACACACTGATTCCCTGACGAGTTACTTTTTTGAAGGGATGAGAAAAGTGAGTTGAATTTCCATCCAGGATTGCTGTCAATTGCTAGTGGAGAATTGTAAGACATTCAGTAAACATGGTGAAACTTTCACACATTCAACATATTGCTTCTTTTCACTAATGCCTACAAGACGAGGCAAAACTATTTTTGAACAATCAGTGACAATCAGAAAAACACAGAAAATTGGTGCATATTAAACTACTGATCAAATCTAGATGGCAGTTATATTAAGGCACATTTTGGATGTACTGCATAATAACATGAAATCTTTTGTCAACCTGATGTTTTAGTGGCCTTTTTAAGAAAACTAACAGATGAACACATGGGCGCCACTACATGCAGTGATAGTGACCTCTTGTGGCTAACTTTGTTTAAAACACAACATGTAAATAAAGATGAGTTTCCATATGGACTTTTAGTCTTATCATGGGGATTACTATCCTATCCATTCTCATATAAAAAAAATAAAGTTTAGAAAATGAGTTTTGAGAGAAAATAAAATTAAAAAGACCACGAAGTGCCTTTCCATAGTACCCTAAGTGGTGACATTTAATTTCTCTATTAATTATTCATTAGACTTACAGTAGGTTAAAATGAAATTAAATGAGAATGGCCTGTCAAGAGGGGAAGTGGTTTTGATATTTACGTCAATGGTCCACTCCGCATCACACGCAGGGTTTTGCATGTTCACGGCTACAGCGTTGGGCAGCTCAAAGTCATAGGATGAATCTTCTCTCCGAATCCCAACACACGCTTCACCTGCTGCGCGAAATTCATCAAATTAATGAAATCTGTCTGTCGTAATCCCAGCATTAAAACGGGGTTTGGAGTTTAGCGTCAACTACTCTATGGCTACTTTAAAAAAACGACAGGTTACCTATGCATACTAGGACTGAGCTAACCTCATATCAGATTTGTCTGACAAAATGCAAGTAAACTATATTTTGGAATGAACTCCTTTTAACACAAGTACATTTTTATAAGGTACGTATGAGAACTTGAATAACTGAAATAGCTCATCAACAGCCTATACGCCTATTTTCGTTCTTCAGCATCACTTATCGATGCATATCATCATAATAGTTCTAAAATGCATTTTCGTTAACTATTAAAATGGGAAATCTTACCTTCGAGTGACTTTCCCTCGATGAGAGAAAAGCACGAGAACAAATAAGCAAGAAACAATAGCGCGGTATGCATGATGATACTGTATTTGAGAGGCTGCGGCTGAATGAGCGCAATGTATAAACCGGTCTCATACTCTCCTAGTAAGTAAAGCCAAAGTTGTCTTTGGTAACGCCCAGTGATGGGAAGTCCGGCTCTTTTCAAAGATTCGGCTCTTTTGGCTCGGCTCCCTTAAAAGAGCCGGCTCTTACCGCTTCCCAATGGCTCTTCATTTAGTATCACTAGGAGTCTTCTATTTTAGCCCAATTTAGCAATTGTGAATGGTTTGTGTATTGGTAAGCAATTGGTAAGCCTTATTTTTATGCATTTTTCGTTACAAAAAATACAGTTACTATTATTTAACATTTTAATAAAACTTTAATTGAACAATTGAACACAGAACCACAGCAAACAAATCAAATAAATAAAGGCAAAAGTCTTAACATTAGGACACTTTAGTCTTTAGTGCAGGTTGGCATTCGGAAATATGAGATGCCTCAGCGTGGGTGTGCTGATGCAATTTCTCCTCTCTGTGATTATTTGTCCTGTTTTTGAGAATACTATTATTTAACAAACATTTTAAACTTTAATTGAACAATTGAACACAGAACCACAGCAAACAAATCAAATAAATAAAGGCAAAAGTCTTAACATTAGGACACTTTAGTCTTTAGTGCAGGTTGGCATTCGGAAATATGAGATGCCTCAGCGTGGGTGTGCTGATGCAATTTCTCCTCTCTGTGATTATTTGTCCTATTTTTGAGAAGACTCTCTCTGAGGGGACCGATGTTGCAACAATGCAGTGTCTTCCTACCTTAACCTAATTCCGGATCCCCCGCCTCTCTCTGTCGCTCTGTGTACCTGTGCTTTACCACTACACTCGCTATCTTCGGAGCGTGTGTTCCCCTTCCTTCTTTCACATAATAGTATGATCCTAGTCTATCCTCCCATGTGATTAGCCAAATACACATTAGCATGTGTATTTTTTTTTTTGTAACGAAAAACCATTCACAATTGCTAAATTGGGCTAAAATAGAAGGCTCCGGCTGAAGATTCGGCTCTCCCCGACGGGAGTCGGCTCTTCTCGTTCGCTACAAAGAATCGGCTCTTAGAGCCGGCTCGTTCGCGAACGACACATGACATCAAAATATGGCTGGGCATCGCCATGCATCTCGAACAAGCATACTGCTTTATAAAAACTTAGGAGGCCCATTTCAAACAAACAGTTGGAACTATTTACAAATACATTCTATCTTGCATTGAGTTTTTGCCTAATAACAATGGTTCTTTATCTTTTTATCGTCACTCTCATTTTGTCAGGAGAAAAGATGATCTGAACAGATATGGAAGTTGTGGCATTAGCCTACTTTACTCTGGCATTACATGGCTTGCCCACCCACATCCCTCTGATCCCGTTATACATCGTATAATATCTTTTTATAAAACGAAACATTTTCTTATGAACTTATGTGATTTCTTTTGATAAAATACATGGAATATAGTCGTATATGGGTAACAGAGAAATTATAGCTACAATTAGCTTCAAGCTACACATGACAATTAATGAGATTAATAAATGTTTTACTTAAACGTTACTATCACTCACCACTGAGTGTTTAATCACTTCTGACTGTGATCCAATGTGGATTTTGGTCAAATGATGAGGCAGAAATATACTGTTAGTAACATTTTAGAATAATTTTATGGGAAAGATATGCAGTTACAACTTCTGTAGGGCATGAACGAAAAGTAATGTAACTAGTGTAACTAATTACTGTTGCCAGAAAGTAATAAGTAATAATATTACTTTTGAAATGAGTAACTAGTAACGAGTAATAAATAAAAAAATTTTGAGTAACGTGCCCAACACTGGTTATAAATATAAATATAAAAAACAAGAACTCATACAGGGATGTTTTTACAGGAACATATGGGGGGCCCTTTTTAAACATTTAAAAGACCACTAGACGGTGTCAAATAATGTTTATTTTTCCTGCAAAAAAAAAACAAAAAAACATGGTTACTACCATGGTTACTATAGTTAAACCATGGCAACCACAAATTAAGCATGGTTTTGCTACACTAACCATAGTTTAACCATGGTATTTGTAGTAAAACTGTGGTTAAATGGTAATCAATATGCCAAAAAAACTTTTGGTCGGTTAATTTTCGTAAGGGCTGGTTTTTCATTGTTTGTATGTATATATTCCCTAAAAAACAGTTATGGACATATGTGACTGCTGTGTGAAGTTAAAATAAGTTACTCAATGCACATCTTCATTCTGCTGTGTTGCTTCTCATGTTCTAAATACAAGCAAGAGAGCGCGCTCTGTGTGAACGACCCCATAGAACAGTGTACACACACCTTTCTCAGCTCAGCAGAAACCTGAACTGTTGAATGATGCAAACTCTCAAAAGGTGCAGTGCAAGGGTGCTGTAGGTTTCCAGTGACTTGGGATTCAATTATCCAACAAATTAAATGAAATACATTACAGAATGAAACGCATGGACTATATTCACATACTAAAGATAAAAAAGTTTAAGATTTAAAAAAAGAAACAGACCTGTCAGTCACAAAAACATCTTTTGTTGTTCTCTGTGATGCTGAAGAGACTTTTCGATTATCAAATAAATAAATATACTACAAGAACCATGGGCCAAGATATTTCTTTTACTAATATATTATTTGTTCTGAGGAGTTAATAGCAGTAAAATTTGCCAATGACCAATATTTTACATTTCATATTACATTTGAATATTTTGAAATCCAGCATTTGATCATGAGACGCAACTAAAAGACATGTTTTCTCATGTTATCATTTTCCAGTCTTGGCTGACCCATTGCCAACATATGCAAGAATTCCCAACTGATCTCAATTTGTCCTCTCACACAATGGAACATCAGGTACCTCACTAAAAAGGAAATATCTGGAGCATATGTCAGCCGATTTAGTATTGTATAGTATTGCTTATGGGCACTGAAAGATGGAGAGAGGTGCTTCAGACTGATCTGTCATGAATGGCTGGTGACAAAGTGCACAACAAGATAACTAACTAGTCTTGGTCACTTTACATGTCAGTAAGATGGCCTCTTTTGAGTAGGCTGTCATTGGTCAAAATCAAAGGACTGGCTGCACAAGGACCTTAATCATGCTGCGGGAAAGTTTAATTTATGATTATTTATTCAGCTCTTTTATCAAACATGGGATTGCCTTCGACAACAACACCTGATCAAACCTGATCAAAATCTGTTTTAATGAGTCACATTTGTTCTTATCATTGGTTGTGAAACACAGCACTGCTGAGTTAAAGTAAATATTTAGTTAATTTATATAAATTATTTGTAGTTATTTATCAAATGTATCATTTTATTTAATGGCAAGTTCATTAAAACAAAACATTAGGAAGTGTCAATATAATCGGTGTGCTTCTGGCATCTGTGGGAGGAAGGAAACTGGTATCAGTACACTATGAACTCTATTTCAGTTCAAAAGATGACAGTTTTCACATTTGCTAAGTGATGTTAAAGAAAAACAACTTGTTTCTTATAGTCGCACCTTTTTCATGTCAACACCTGGTTGTGTCAAAACCAGCCGCTACGGTTGTTGTGACACTCCAGCAGTTAGTCATTGACTTAGCTGGCTGGGTATGAGTAGGTGCATCATTTCTAATATTACTCATTCACACACTGACACACCCAGAATTACACTCATTATTATGCCATAATGTACAGGTGCATCTCAATAAATTAGAATGTCGTGGAAAAGTTAATTTATTTCAGTAATTCAACTCAAATTGTGAAACTCGTGTATTAAATAAATTCAATGCACACAGACTGAAATAGTTTAAGTCTTTGGTTCTTTTAATTGTGATGATTTTGGCTCACATTTAACAAAAACCAATCAATTCACTATCTCAACAAATTAGAAAA
>NW_015654513.1:1013448-1043051 GCF_001515625.1 Sinocyclocheilus rhinocerous
GGACCACTAAATGAGAGTAAAAAAAAAAAAAAAAGCCTGCTCACGCTTGTCCATATAATGGCAGTGATAGTGACCAGCATCAAGATTTACAAAAGATACAATAGTATCACAGAATGTTCCCATGCGACATGTGTCATATATTCCAAGTGTTCTGGGGGAATATGATATGGTTTGGTGAAAAACAAACCGTAATTTTAATATATTGTTTAATGAAAATCCTGACCCTGACGTTGGTCTTTTGTGCTCGACTGTGCATTCATGGGATCCTATTATTATGCAGTTCACATCTATAGTCGTGGCCAAAAGTATTGGCAGTGACATAAATTTTGTGTTTTGCAAAATTTGCTACTTAAGCTGTTGTGGGGTTCATTCACATTGTTTCTACAAGTATTGGCAGTGACATAATCTAGAAACAATGTGTCAAAGTGTCAGTGTGTCAACGATAAGTCATTAGACATTAGCATATTTGCCATTGATATATGTGATAGAGTGAAATGTCACTAACTTGTCCTGACAGTATTTGTAAAAGACTTAAGTATTTTTTTCCACAAACATTTTATACAGTTGATTATAGAGCTGAATGATAAAATGCATATTTAACATTATCATGTAGTCATCAGGTGCATCTCAATAAATTAGAATGTCGTGGAAAAGTTCATTTATTTTAGTAATTCAACTCAAATTGTGAAACTCGTTTATTAAATAAATTCAATGCACACAGATTGAAGTAGTTTAAGTCTTTGGTTCTTTTAATTGTGATGATTTTGGCTCACATTTAACAAAAACCCACCTATTCACTATCTCAACAAATTAGAATACTTCATAAGACCAATAAAAAAACATTTTTAGTGAATTGTTGGCCTTCTGGAAAGTATGTTCATTTACTGTACATGTACTCAATACTTGGTAGGGGCTCTTTTTGCTTTAATTACTGCCTCAATTCGGCGTGGCGTGGAGGTGATCAGTTTGTGGCACTGCTGAGGTGGTATGGAAGCCCAGGTTTCTTTGACAGTGGCCTTCAGCTCATCTGCATTTTTTGGTCTCTTGTTTCTCATTTTCCTCTTGACAATACCCCATAGATTCTCTATGGGGTTCAGGTCTGGTGAGTTTGCTGGCCAGTCAAGCACACCAACACCATGGTCATTTAACCAACTTTTGGTGCTTTTGGCAGTGTGGGCAGGTGCCAAATCCTGCTGGAAAATGAAATCAGCATTTTCAAAAAGCTGGTCAGCAGAAGGAAGCATGAAGTGCTCCCAAATTTCTTGGTAAACGGGTGCAGTGATGTTGGTTTTCAAAAAACACAATGGACCAACACCAGCAGATGACATTGCACCCCAAATCATCACAGACTGTGGAAACTTAACACTGGACTTCAAGCAACTTGGGCTATGAGCTTCTCCACCCTTCCTCCAGACTCTAGGACCTTGGTTTCCAAATGAAATACAAAACTTGCTCTCATCTGAAAAGAGGACTTTGGACCACTGGGCAACAGTCCAGTTCTTCTTCTCCTTAGCCCAGGTAAGACGCCTCTGACTTTGTCTGTGGTTCAGGAGTGGCTTAACGAGAGGAATACGACAACTGTAGCCAAATTCCTTGACACGTCTGTGTGTGGTGGCTCTTGATGCCTTGACCCCAGCCTCAGTCCATTTCTTGTGAAGTTCACTCAAATTCTTGAATAGATTTTGTTTTCTGTTAACATGCTTGGATACAGCACTCTGTGAACAGCCAGCTTCTTTGGCAGTGAATGTTTGTGGCTTACCCTCCTTGTGAAGGGTGTCAATGGTTGTCTTCTGGACAACTGTCAGATCAGTAGTCTTCCCCATGATTGTGTAGCCTAGTGACCCAAACTGAGAGACCATTTTGAAGGCTCAGGAAACCTTTGCAGGTGTTTTGAGTTGATTAGCTGATTGTCATGTCACCATATTCTAATTTGTTGGTGGGTTTTTGTTAAATGTGAGCCAAAATCATCACAATTAAAAGAACCAAAGACTTAAACTACTTCAGTCTGTGTGCATTGAATTTGTTTAATACACGAGTTTCACAATTTGAGTTGAATTACTGAAATAAATGTACTTTTCCACGACATTCTAATTTATTGAGATGCACCTGTATTGCCTTAATTGTTGTTAACACACAAGGAATTTTGTCTTGGTGTGTCAGATATTTTGTCAATAATTAGATATTCCAAAGTAATCAGTGAGGTGTTAGCCTTGTGGTATATTTTCAATATTGTGATTTGTTCTGTCACTATCCCTAGGGCTAACACATGATTCCTCAGATTGGTCTGAAGGGAACTGTAATTTGGTATAATGTAACTACTTTGGATTTACAAAACTCTAATGAATTACAAAAGCAGATTATAAGAAAGGTAAATATAGACATCAATAGAAGCCAGATGTATAAACACCCTTCTCTAACATAACTTGCTGTTAAGTCTATGAAAAAAAACTGCACATCCTTGGCCATGTTTAAGGCTGCTGGAAAGTACCTTCCTCTGGCAGGGGGAAGGTAACAAGACAGAGAAGGTTTAGAAAGTTTATGGCACGTCTAATCTCCTGCTAAAATATCTTAACATCTTGGGAAACGGACATACAGTCACAAAACATTCATACTATACGTCTTTTGACATTCTGTCACACTTATCTGTATTAGACCTCTGGAAAACAAGGCAGGGACATTTAGGCAATGGTTTGTTAGTTGCTATTGGATGCATTTAACAAAGAACTAAAGTAACATATGCTGAGGTATTGAGGAAGCACTGTTCTCGCTGTGAATCACTGATCAAAAGCAAGGGATTCATGTCATTCAAAATGTAATTAAATGTAATTAATTAATTAAAAAAAAAAAAATCTTTCATTGGTTCTTTGGAGAACCAACGATTATTTTCTAGCGCTTATCTGAGCTGTGAAATCAATTGTTACAGATTTCTATTCTCTTAACTAGGCTGTATTAAAACATTATAAACATTCACGTCTCCTCCACTGTAGTCTAATACTGTTCACTGATGTTTAATTTCCAGGAATGCAGCTGGTGTTTAGGGTTGGACTTGGAACCATGCCAGCTGTTTCAGTAATGTTGTATAACACAACTGTAAACCTGTACACACAAAAAGTGAAGAAAACATCTATAGTTTTTTTTCTGAACTGTGGATTACTATGCTGTTTGGATGAAGAAAACTGTGGCCTGTACTTGTCTGAAAATGGACACCAGCTTGGTAAGACATAGGCTATTTAATATTTGACTTGAAAAACATTGGTGTATCCAAGTATTCAACATCCTGCTACTGTACGTCTGTGTATTCTTAACAGGTCAGCAGAAATATCAATCATTTTTAAGTTCATATAGTAAACACTTGCAGGATTCACTGTAAATAATTATGGCCCCTTTCACAAAACTTGACATTGTAGGTGAATGGTTTTTAATATTTTATGTTGCTCATACTACAGTAAATGTCCAAAAATATTCATTTATTGTTTGTTTATTTGTTATGTGACTATGTTATTACGCCTGTACAAATCACATCATATGAAGTTTCCCAGCTTCTGTTGCTTTTCTAGATGACATGCAGATCATGTGTATGGAAACATTATTTGTCACTCCTGTAATTATGGTATGGACCATCATTGCTGTTCACCATAAGGTTCACTAGTTACTATAAATAGTGCATATCCTGCCTGAACAGAGACAGATGATTTATGTAGAGTGTGTGAATGAACTGCTTGGTTGCACATAATGTTCTCAAGATCTCTAATGGCACTTCCTGTCTTCCTCTATGACTCACGTTTAGGACCCAGCCATTATATGAACATGAAAATACTGAGGAAAATATCTTAATTTTTGTTCCACAGAAAAAAAGTCATACAAGGTTGGAACAACACAAAAGACCTTTATTTTAGCTATCTGATTTTAGGAGCAGTGCCAAGTACTCAGGTCCCCTCAGGGTATTGTTGTGGCTATGCCATATACTGTACAAAGTTTCCTTTCAATGCGCAAAACCATTGCCAATATTCCATTTTGCTTAGAACTTAGAAAATGAAGATGCACTCACTAAGGGCTCTGGGTAAATGTAATGAATATGTAGGTCAACACCAGCATACACAAAGTTGAGGGTTTCCTCTGGTGAATTGTTTGCTTGTTAGAAATGTAGTATGTGGAGAAAGAGTGGCTGATGCAGGTGGCAGTCAGTGCTGAATGTCAGGGTCATTACAGTTCACTGAAGTCAGCATCGTTTCTTGCTCTGGTGATATGTGAGGTGATCTTAGTGGCACATGATTGGCTGCACTGCAGTTGGACATTTAATTCTTCTGTTAATATGGCAACCACTGTAACCTCTAAGATAAGCTGAAAAATCTTGTGCAATGGGAATTCCCAGCACTCGTATATAGTGTAGTGACGTTTGTCTATTGCTGTTGTGACAAAAAAATATGATATCTGTTTCAGTATTGAAGGCCTGTCATATTCCTTGCTATATTAAGCATGCATGTAGAGTCACGTGAATAGTTCTAAGTCACTAACATGATCAACAAAAACTTTTACAGTAAGTTGATCTTTTGTTGCTGCTGGTAACATGTAAACAGAACTATTTCCCAGCATTCTGATCATCTGATTAACAGTTTCCCGGCAAAATAATCTGTGTAGATGATTCCTAAAGGTTGTGAAATAACTAGCCAGTGAAACTGGAACTGGTTCTTGTCATTTAAGTGTACAATATACATCTGGCCATGAACCATGGGTGTGTTGAATATACCATCTTGTTTAATGAAATGAGAGGAAATATATTAATACATGTTGTACGTTTTGTGATGTAAATGTAACTTCTAAATATTTCGTTTGCAATTTTGCATTTGAGATCAAATTCACTATTTAGATATGATCGACACTGAGAGTTTTGTGTTGACAGGGCTGAAACCCTTAAAGACCACTTCAATGGCAGACACCATGTGTGAGCACAGCTGTCAGTCAGATGACATAATGACTTACAGTCTTTGTCAGTGTTAAGGGTTAGTGATCGGTCAACACTTTCACAGTGCAGCTCTCATCCTCTCATCTGCTGTTTATTGAAAAATGATCTGAAGTGTAGAAACATAAATCAGGCACACACTTGAAATGTTTTTTTTTTTTAGTATTTTATTTACAGAAATCCCCATAAATATTTTGCACCTAGACAGAAGGGGTTCTTAAAAGGGCTTAAAGTGCTTAAAAGGAAGTAGTCATTACAAAGAGTATAGTGATTCTGTGCAATATAATAGCTAAGCAAATATTATTAAACATCATTCATGACACGTTGATACAAATATAATCAAACCTAGCAGTGCCCACTTCCTTTACCACAAAGTGATAGTGGACACTGTATGAATATAAATCAATGGCTACAGTACAGTGAGGAAAGAACTGTATCAGCAGATAGCATAGACCATAATGGCCATTTAGAGTCAAACCCTGTGTCCCGCCCCCCACCTGTAAAGTAAATTAATACATGTAGATCATTATTGAAGATTTACTACATTAGTTTTTTGTGTGTTTTTTTTAACACGTGTTAATATTTGAGGCCGGATCTGAAGCAGGCAGGTGCTGAGTGGATTTCATTAGTAATGTATTAGATGTGTGTACTCACTGGCACAGCATTTCAATTCATTTTGCTTCCACAGCAGCAGTTTACAGGAAATACTTGCCCTGGACGTACAGTTACTTTATGTTCACACACATTTTATGCTCACTATAATGCCATGCAATCCACCAAGTTCTTTCCCACAGACTGACTGGACCAGTGATAGATATATCAATAGTTATACTATAAGTTACATATATGAAGTTACATTATAATTTAGTTATTTATTTATAGTTTTACTTGCATATACTGTACATATGTACAGTTATGCATACTAAATGTGCCCGTTTGCATAACAGACAAAATATATAGTATAAATAAATATAAATATATAGTTCTATAATCTATAATTACATAATATCATTATTTCATCATATAGCTTCATTTCGGTTAGTTAAGAGTCATGATCAGTTTAGTCAAAAAGACAAACACAAAATCAAAAGATGCTAAGTGTAGCGTGAATAAATTCTACTTATTATACTGATCTTCATTTTTCTTTATTCCCTTAAATCCCTTTAATTCCTTAAACTAAAAATGAGCCTAGCCACCTCTCTAATGTTCAAGACATGGTTATGACCTTGTTATATAAAAGATAAGAGCATAGTGAATGACTGAAGACTGAAGAACGCCCAGGTGCAAAGATGTAACTTCTGCTCCTGTGGTTAAATAAAAAGGAAAGGGAAATGCTTTTAGTGGTACTCACCGCTGTTTGTACTGTAATTCACTGCCTAATATAATGTGGCACATTTCAAAAGATAAGATCAAGGATAATGATTTGAACTATTTTACATCATAACAGCAGTATTTTATAAAATACCAATGATGCTACATACCACAATCAAACAATCTTTTCAGCAGAACCTTGACCACTGAGAACATATCCTGACCTATAAGTACAAAATTACACAGATATTAAAAGACAAATATTACACAAAGCCATGTGTTTAGCTTGTTCGTGGCAGTTTTTAAGAGGACCTCACCTTTGTCTTTTCCAATAAAGCACAATGATGACAATGACAATCACCAACACTGCAAACACACTTACTCCAGTCCAAATATAAACGCTCCAGCTAGGAAAACCCACTAGGAAACAAAGAAACAAACAAACATAAAAAAGCACAACAGAAAGGTGTTAGAATATAGCTACAAACACAATGGACTGCATCATTTAACAAGACAAAATTATAGGCAAAATTAATGACATCAAACTTTTCTTTTGCACTTTGTCATCATGTTGTTCCAAAGTTGTATGACTTTCTTACTTCAGAGGAACATGAAAGGACATATTTTGAAGAACATTAGGGTCCAAACAACATTAGATCCTGCTGACTTTCATTGTATGGACAAAAAAAGAGACATTGTTCAGAATATCTTCTTTTAAGTTCCACTGAAGAAAAAGTCATACAGATTTGGAATGATTTAACGGTAAGTCAGTGTTAACAATTTTCAATTTTGGGTGAACTATCGTCTTAAGAAAAAAAATTGCATTGATTTTCCATATAGAGAACCTGATTTTAACATTAATATATCTGTGATTGTAAAGTAATGATATATGCTTCTGTAGAAGATAAAAGTGATTTTAGAGTGTGATTTAAAAAAGGAAAAGTTTAACAAAGACGAAATTCCCGTGAAAAACCACACTACCCACAAGTTCTTACTATGGAAAAAAAACATTTTCCAAATGACCACAGCAGTGACAGTCTATTGCTATGAATCACTGGAAGCTGTGTAATCAAGTAAGTCTATCTACACTCGTAAACTACTTATAGATTTGAATATTTAGCTAAAACCTTTGCACTTTTGCAGATTTTTCACAAATCCCTATGATGAGAATGAATGGGAAAAATATTTGCAAAGTTATTGAAAAGCAGGCAGTCACTGTTGCATTCCATTATGTCTTAAAGGTGGCGGTACGTTCAAATTGTTGCTATGCTAAAGATCCTACAACAAGCCTATTTTGCCAACAGAAAAGAGTGTCAGAGTGGCAAAACTTTATTTTATTTGAGCGCTTAATTAGCGCTGTAGTATAAGCAGCTGAACTTACCTTCAGGAAGCGTAGTCAGAGGATATGCATCACCTGCAACACAATAATCTCATTCATTGTGCATACTAGGCAAATAAAAGATCTCTAGTGTTTTGTTCTTAATCAATTTATATTGCTATGCCCTAAACTGAGTGTATTGAAGACACCTACTTCAACATTTACGGGTAAAAAAAAAAGAAAAACAGTGTAGCACTTTTTAAAATATTTTTGTATACTTGTATTGCAGACTCTTATATTGCAAATTCTTAACCAGGTAATAAGTATTCTACTGTCAAGATATGCAGGCATGTTTATAAAGATTATCTAGTCAGTCAAATTAGTATATAGTAGTAAGTGTATTACTTACAAGAGCACTGCTGCATTTCATTGATCTACACAAGAAATAAAAAGAGAGTCCATAATGAAAGCATGAAGCAAATCAATGTCCATTTGGTTATGCTATTAAATTAATTAAATACCTAGCGATACATAAAAGCTAAAACACATCAACAATATTACACTTACATTGGCGCTGGGGCAGATGAGCAGGCATTCAAGTCTTTCAGGGCACGTCTGTAAGATGGCTGCATTCACTGTCAAATTTTCAATTGGGAATATGAACGTCATTTTTCCTTCAGTATCAGAAATCCCTGCCACTTTCTCCTGATCAAGAGAGGGAGAGAGAAGAAATAATGCAGAAAGGTAGGATGGAAGGATTAAGAATAAGCATATGTATACATTTACTTTTTTGCTAATGCTATTTGTAATGTATTGTTTATAGTACTTTTTTGACATTTACCATGAGAAGAATAAGTTTCCAAACCCTTTTGAAAATATCTGAATTTCTGTTTGATTACTAATAAATTGTAATCTGATCTTAAAGGGATAGTTCACCCCCAAAAAAATGGACTACTTTAATGATGTCCTTAATACCTTTCTGGGCCTTGAATGTGTCAGTTGCGTTGCTGTCTATGCAGGGTCAGAAAGCTCTTAGATTTCATCAAAAATATCTTAATTTGTCTTCCAACGATGAACGGAGGTCTTACGGATTTGGAACGACATGAGGGTGAGTAATTAATGACAGAATTTTAATTTATGGGTGAACTATCCCTCTAATTTAACTCACAATTATATACAAACACAATCTGACTTAACAACTGTGACAATCAAGAAACAACTGTGCTTTGTCTTGTTGCATCACCCAACCCCTATAAAGGTCATGAACTGTCCACAGAACATTTTCCCAGAAGTGTTGGTTTTGTGTGCCCTTAAAGGTCATGGCACCTGAGCAACCCCCACTCTCAATCTCACACCCTAAAATGACATCAGTTAACTTGTGGAGAAGTTATAAAATAGCTAGAGGTTTACTTAAATTTTCCCCACAACTGGCCTTGTCAATGATCACTCAGTGTTTTCAATAAAATGTTGAAAAATACAGTTGTTTGTGTGTTATTAGTTAAGCCAGACTTTGTTTTCCTGTTTGATTTTGACTTAGTTGTTAATGCAGAAATCCAGATATTTTGACAAAATTATTCATATCACTGTATGTTGACTTAAGACATAAAATATATACATCAACAAGCCATTGGGTCTCGCAGTCATAGATGTCCTCCTTAACTTCATACGGCATTTTAAAGTAGAACTGTCCATCACTCAGTTTCTCCCCTGTGCATTGCAGCACATCAGATTCTTCCGATGACAATACGATACATAACAGCATGGCCACAACTGAAAGAGAAATGCACAAAACAATCAGTATACTAAGTTCATTTGGTTCATTAAAAAAACAAACAAAAAAAACAATATATATATATATATATATATATATATATATATTGGAATACAACTATTAGTTGATGGATAACACTGGAATAGTCCTATATATATTGGAATACTACTATTAGTAATTTTCTGGATTCTATTTTAAAGGTTTCATTCATTTTTAATAATTAAAAGCATGTCTAATTTATGTCATAAAAAATAATTTATTATTAATTAATTAATTTTTTTCAGAAATACTTTGTGTATTTACATTTTTCTGGTAAAAAAAATCATTAAAAATGTTTTAATAATAATTGTATTAGTATTCGTACTATCATTACATTAGGTGCCTAAGTAATATATTTCTGTGACCAAGCAACCAAACTTTTATTTTGACAGGTTGCTGTGAAGACCTTTAAGTTTCTGTTTGTATATGATATAACGATAGTTTTTCTCAAAAGAAATGGTAAAATGCTCTTGAAGTGATTCTCAGAGCAGCTCTAGAGATTGTTTATGTATTTATTTACTCGTATATTGAGGCGGCAGAGGCTGAAAACACCGCTAGCATCAAGTGCGCTTCAGTATATGTAGGCAAAACCGCGCATCTGCACCAGAAAAAAACACGCAGTATATGCAAGATTCATATTTAAATAGTCTTTTGCGGCTTATTATTCACAGACACTAGTCCATATCACGTTTTGATTTAAGTGTACTGACCTACTTTTGATTTATTCATTCAAAATTCCATTGTTATGGCTGGACTGGATTCAGCGTTTTTCACATTGTGGAAATCATAGGGCCCTAGACCTAATGTGCAAATACACACACACACACACAAATTCTTGCATATATGGTTTATGGGGACTCTCCATGGTTTTTATACTGTACAGACTGTATTTTCTATTGCCCTACACCTAAACCTACCCCTTACAGGAAACTACTGGCAAGTTTTGAATTTCATAAAACTTAAAAATGTCATGTTTAAGCCTTTTGCTTTATGGAGACACAGGAAGTTTCCTCATAAACCATGTTTACGTTGTAGCACCAATGTCGTTATACACATTTGTGTCCTCATAAACCATGTAGACCAGAACACAGACACACTCATGTATTATCAACAGTTAATAAGAGCTAAATTACAGCCCAAGTGTTTACACCATATAAAGAGTACCAGTTTGCTACATTGGCAAGCTTTGTCAACAGCGGTTTACTGCTAATCATGTTTAAACATCCTTTAATCCAATGGTTTCCAACCACATTACTGGAGCTCCCCAATTTCATCTTGATTGGGCCAATGAGGTATAGATAAATGCTAAATTCAGAACTGTGGTTTGTGGACATACTGTGTGTAGGCCTATTGAAGCTTTTACATAATCCACAGGATTAGTCATGAAATGAGAATTCATGAATTACATGAGTATTACTGCACATGTTGCATTAAAACTTTTTTCAAGTAACCTACATAATTTGCCTTTGTACACCTGATTAACTATTACGGGGGTGTAACAATACAATAATATCATACTATAATTTCAGCATATAAAAATATATTTTATATAAAAATATAAAATATCTTCTCAAAACATTAGTTTTTATAGTACTATGACTTCTCAAATCTCATAAGTCACATGTTGCATCATACGATTACTGCAGCCAATCACACAGGACAAAATAATCACACCACAGGACATGACTTTCTCCTCATCCAAAAATAACAGCATAGGACAACAACACTCAAGTAAACCAACTAGTTAGTTGTGTTTTCCATAGTGATGAAAATGTGACATTATCTAGCATATTAACATATACATAAACTGGACACATTTTTTTTTATAGTAAGTCATTTTTGAAAGTACTGCCGTCTCTCTCTCTCTCTCTCTCTGTGTGTGTACAGGTCAAAAGTCACAGGTTTACATTGTAAGACCAAATGCTCCCACAAAGACATTGTACAAAGTAAACCTGAAACCAGCTACAATGTGGGGACTATAGTCTCTACGTCAGAAAACAGCTTAACAATAATAGCCTGAGGGTTAAGTTTGGGTTAGGGGAGATAAAATATAATGAGCTCAATGTAAAAGCACTAGAAGTCCAACAAAAACTAAACTTTATGTGGATTATTAGGCGATTTCTTAATTCTTCTGCATTAGCCTAATAATTCCTCGAGAGAGTATTGTCTCCTCGGTTTAACAGTATTTTAGAAATGCTGATACACATTATCCTCTCAAATGAGAACAAGGACTCTTGTCTTTATGTTCCTGTATGAAGACCTTATTCTACACTTCAATCATTATCACGATTTGAGGGGCAACTTCCTAATAGGAAACTCTAAAACTCAATACAATAAAGCCAGCGAATACAGAAAAAAGTGAAACTAGTTTCACTTAAACAATTAAACAATAATAAAACGCTGAGTGAAAATGTTTTTGACGTATTTGGCGTAATGAAGCTAAATCTATTATCTTTTTAAAGATTGTTAAGACTCATTTCAGATCAACAATGACCAAAGCCACAACGGAACACGATTTCGCTTAACAAAACGTATTGTAGCTGAAAAAAATGGAAAGCTTACCGAGAATAGTCAGAACAGATTTCATCTTGAATTGAAGAATAGACTCTAGTCTCTTACAACCGCACTTTCTCCCGGATACTTCCCTCTTGTCAAAACGGCAAAGGACCTTGCGTCAGCCTGCAGAATGGGGCGGGGCTAACACGTGCTGATTACAGATATATGAGTGCAAAATTTTGTTTACAATGAAACAACAAGCTTTTGTTTAGACTTGCTGATTAGAATTTCAGAGTCATAATCAGAACTGTTTTTTTTTACTGGCCATCTCAAATTTCTTTAGTAGCAGTTTCTGGCAATAGACACCACATAAGAAACAGAAGAATACAAACACGTACATGCAGACAGATACAAATAACTAGAAAGAAACAGAAATGTCATCGCTGCAAATGTATACAGCTGCATTAGTATGGGCATAGTGTATGCACACTTTCATATTTAAAGTTCGTCCATGATATTAAAGGGGTCATATGCTGCTGCTAAAAAAGAACATTATTTTGTGTATTTGGTGTACTGAAATGTGTTTATGCGGTTTAAGGTTTTAAAAAACACATTATTTTCCACATACTGTACATTAATGTTTCTCCTCTATGCCCCGCCTTTCTGAAACGCGTCGATTTTTACAAAGCTCATCAGTCTGAAAAAGCGAGGTGTGCTCTGATTGGCCAGCTATCCAGTGCGTTGTGATTGGCCGAATACCTCAAGCGTGTGACGCCCTAGAGTGAGCAGAGGCCGGGGGCTAATGTGAGGAACGGCTGGAGGGTTAGAGTGAGCAGAGGCGGCGGGCTTGAGAACGGCACGGCCGGCGATTTCAAAGAATATCTCTTTGGATTTGAGACTTTAGTCTTTGCAACTTTACAGATCTTCTTTATGCACCAAGAGCTTGTAACACTTCAAAGAGAAAGGAAAAATTGAAATAGCATCATATGACCCCTTTAAAGAAGTTTAAATATAGCCAGCCATTTAAACGTATCCTCAGATATGTTGCTCAATGCTGGCCCTTCATAAAGACCCATTGATGATGATTGATGATATAATATGATATGATGCAGTGTTTCCCATACATTGATTTATTTGTGGCACCCGCCACAATATCAAAACTGACCGCCACAAATAGATCAGTTGGTATGGTATTTTAGCTCACATGCCTATAACCAAGAATAATGTCAGATAGTTCCTCATTCCTTATTCATAATACTGGTGATAAGCAACATCTGAAGAGGTGATTCCCCTACTGTTTTCTTTGAATTCATCTCATTTCCAGTAAATGGGTGTTGCTTTGACAAGGTTGTTGTTCAGACCACCACACCTGTGTTTGTGTTTTGCTCTAAGGCTGATGATACACGGAGCAACTTTGAGCAATTTTGCCGAGCAACTTTTTTTGAGCAATGTTGCTTGTGCACTTTACCATTGAGAATGGGTAAAAAATTTCCATATGGATACTTTGGATCGGTCATGGGCCCTGTGTCTCACCTGGTTGCCCGTTGACGGCAACATTGCCCAAAAAGTTGCCCCATGTATCATCAGCCTTACAGTTTGTGTAGAATCTAATAGTTTTTTTAATTCAAATGCAATTCCATTTAAAACTAGAAAGGAAAATTTTCCTAAATGTGCGTTTAAAAAATGACTTTCACAAAACTTGAATTTGACAATCCACCACTATTCTTCTAGTTCTGGCATATGTGTGAGGCTCATTTTCAGTGTAGGTTTATTGGGTATTGTTTTTATTAATTTAACCAAATTTACAGGCAGTGTTTCAAATGTTATATCCCATTTTATCTCGCACAGCCAATCACGGGCCCCCTCCTTGCTCAGGCCCGGGGCTTCAGCCCCGCCTAGCCCAATGGTTAATGCGGCCCTGCATGTAGCCCGCAGAGGTGCTCAGACTCTCGCAGGGTATTTCCTTGTCTGCAGAACATTCTGGCAAAGACAAAACGCAAGGTAACTACGACACTTTATCTTTATTTTCTTACTCTTTATATTTTAATAGTCACTACATACTGGATAGTTTAGTAGGCTATACGGAGTTCACTATAGTCGGTAATAAAATAAATGCTTTATAAGTCTTTTTAAGCTTAATGGAAAAACTCTTACTGTGAGAAAACATGCTAGATCCCACAGACGCACAGGTTTTAAGAATAAGAGGAATGCTGCTAGTCTTGCCATAACGCCGGCCAGCGATGAATCGCTGCTATAACGGCTGTGTGATGTATCCGAGCACTCTTCTCACGGACTAAAGATACCCGGAAGACTGGCGGAGGGCGGCTGCCTGCGCCTAGCATCCTCTGGAGCTGCCAGTGAACACTTCGAAACTGACACACACATTGAAGCTGAACAGCTAGGGATTTCCACATGCCGACACATCTGGAATATTTCTTGCATACAGCCACTAAATCAATTTATATAGGAACAAAGTCATGACTTAATTGTTAATCTTTCCTGTAACAACTGCAGTTTCATTGTATGCTGCACAAATCTCAATTTAAAAGACAATTAAATCACACATTTTATCAACTCATGCATGTCCTAATTTTGATAAATGCATCGTCTTTTATTGTGATTAATGATAGACGTGTTGTGGTAACCTGAAAGTGAAGTTTCCTCAACAGTATTCAGCAGCCTCCACTGTTATGAACTCACTGTTACAACTGTACCCTGTTCGCATATTTATCATCTAACTTTTGCCATCTAAATTACCCTTGTGACCTTGTTAGGATATGGTCAACAATATTAACTTCTATCTATGAGTGGCCATAATGTTTTGGCTCATATGTTTCAGGGGATAGGCCTATAGGCCTATATCACGTCTGTCAATGCTACTGTATACATTGTATCTTATCCAAGTATGTACAGTATTGAATATGTTAGGTATAACATAGGTATCGCCACAGCCATGTCACCCTGCAGCCCACTGAAGCTAAGCAGAATTGAGCCTGGCCAATACCTGGATGGGAGACCTTTTGGGAAAACTAGGTTGCTGTTGGAAGAGGTGTTAGTGAGGCCAGCAGGGGGTGCTAACCCTGGAGTCTGTGTGGGTCCTAATGCCACACAGTCAATATGACGGGACAATATACTGTAAAAAGCACCGTCTTTTGGGTGAGACATTAAACCGAGGTCCTGACTCTCTGTGCTCACAAAAAAATTTTTCCCATGGCACTTCTCGTAAAGAGTAGGGGTGTATCCTATAGTGAGGAGTGTGTGTGTGTGTGTGTGTGTACATGCCTCAGGAAGACTTTGCACTGACATTTTTTTTGCATGCCGGCGGGGGCTGTGATTTTTCCATAAAGAGACATAATCAGTTGGCTGTTTTGTGGTTAGTCCATTTTCTGTAAAAAGAAGCTTGATGACTGGAAATGTCACATGAGGTGAACCACTTACCAAGTATTGTCTTTGTAAAACAGGCAGCATTCAGAGACTTTCATATTATGTTATGTCCTGTTTATCTTTCCTTTTCAGAAAGCCATCATCCATCACTACTAAACACACATCAGCTCAGTAAAAGGACTTCCATTGCTGCCTCTCCCAAAACTTTGACTCATAACACTAATGAGGTATCATTGTAATGCTATCTCTAGAGACTTGAGGGTAAATTTGATTCACTTCAGTCAGTCAGGAGCATCTTTAGAATCTTCTGCCTGGCCACACCCAAGCAACCATTCAGAGCATCCTAGCAACCATATAGCAACATGACTTAGCCATTTTTTGACACAAAATTCGTACAAAGTGTCAAGAGGGTACCTATATGGGGGCTTCTGAGAAGAATGTGGTTGCAATGCTGAGGCAGCAAATTCTAATTTCTTGTAACGTGATGCACACTTCAAGATGAAGGAAGGTAGGATCCATGTGCGGGTGAAGATGATTTATTATCAAACAAAAGGAAAACACTAAACAGCTTAGAAACTATTAACTTAGAAACTTAGCACATAACACAAGGAACAGGAAACAAACAGGAAACTCCAGGAACAGAAATAAGCACACCAATAACAGCCATGACTGTACAACACTACAATAGTTTGTGCTTGCTGTTTAATAATTATTCAAAACTTAGCAAACTGGTGGCTCTAGTAGTAATTAACAGATTTATCTGTCATGGAAACTAACATGTAATAAACAATTTAATAATCAATTACAATAAATGTTATACAAATTAAGCACCTAAAATAGTGCCCTAAGGATATAGGGAGTGATTTCGTACACAGCTAAGGGCTTATATACACTGGGCTTAACAACACTAACTAGACAGAGCTGGAAACTATCACACTACAACACGAGGGGAAACAGTAACAGGAATCTACAAACCAAAACTACAAACCAAAAGTCCACATATAAAACGGTGCACACGTGACACTAGCAGCACTAACATTTTCATCAGAATCTATTTTATTTATTGTTTGGAACACAAAATGGAGATATAAGTTGCTCTTTCCAATTGGATGGTCCTCATGGGCCAGCATTCATTTTTTTAGGACATTTCAATGAATAACTGTTGATAGTGTGTATGTTCATGGTTTGTAATTATGTCAGACAGACCACATCACTTGTGTGTGGCTATGGTTTGATTGACTGGAAAACCATTTCAGCACCACTGAGCACTTAGTTCACCCAAAAAAGAAAATTAACCCATTTAATCATATAATTATTATTTATATAACTTATGTTCATTTCTAATTTGGGCTTCATTTTAAAGGGGTGGTTCACTGGTTTTTTTCTAGGCTTGATTGTGTTTATGGGGTGCAGTCGAACATGTGTTAATGCTTCGTTTTTAAAAGAACGCATTATTTTTCACATAATTTACCTTTATTCCACACCACTCTGTCCCTTCTCTCTGAGAAACGGGCTGATCTTTTCCTGTTTTTTGAAGCCCCGCCCTCAGAAATAGGCGATGGGCTCTGATTAGTTAGCTAGCCCAGTGTGTTGTGATTGGCTAAACCGCTTCTAGTGCATGTCTAAATGTCCCGCCCCTCATCGGCATGTGCTCCGATTGTATTGTAAACAACGGCGTCGTTAATATTGCTTATCAGTTTGAGCCCGATTGAGTGAGAGAGAGAGAGAGAGAGAGAGAGAGATGCAGAGCTTGTGCAGAGCAGGGGGAAGCGAGGAACAATATTAAGAACCGCTACTTTAGAACATTGATTTTGAAACCTGTGAATCCATTAGAATCGTTAGAAGACAGAATCGCGATTCATACATGAATAGATTTTTACATGCACCTCCGAACAGTGAAATTAATTAAATGAAATGAGTTAACTTCACTCAAATAATAATGAAAGTTCATTAGACTTAATTGAAATAAGTTCTGTAAATTTAAAATGTTGTTGTAGTAAGGTGAACTTAAAATTATTGCGTTTTCTAGTTCCCAGCATGCTTTGCATCAGACAACAAGGAAAATAAATGTAGAAATTAAGTGTTATTTTGTGTGTTTTTACACAAGATTAACACATGCAAGTATTGTGAGTCTTTTAGATATCTACATTAGTATGTGCTAGTGTGCTGTTACTAGCTAGCACTTAACTATAAAAATCTGAATGAATGTGCTGTTAATGGAAGCAAGTTGTATATAATTATCATTGTGATGAGTGGGGTGGGACCATGGAAGCGAGGTTTGGCTTGGCTCCCATGGCTCTCAGCTCCGCCCCACTTCTCATAAAAATTTTAAGCTCTACTAACTTAAAAAAATTGAGTTTGTGTACTCAAATATTTTGAGGCAATAAGTTTCCTCAAATGTTTTGAGTATTCTTAACTTACCAGGTTTTACAGTGCAGTTTTCTCTTCCTCTTCTCTAAAGCCGTGCAGCATGACCTCGCCCCCTTTGCTCTGGGTTTGTTATGTCACGAACCCGGGAAGTAACTCGTTGTAGTCCCTACCAGCCGTTTTTGTAGGCATTAAACTGCCAGAATTTTAAAAGACGATATCTCCGTTTGCATTGAACTTTCAGCTTCGTAACTTTGCAGATATTGTTTATGCTCAAACAGCAACATTACACACTAACTAACGTTAAAAAAGTGAAATCGCAATCAACCACCCCTTTAAGCAAGAAATACAGTAATTTTTAAGCAATATGATGAGTTAAATAAAACTAGCAAGAAGGTTCGCTGGGTCAAAACAACCCAATCGCTGTCTATCCATATTTCACCCGGCGCTGGATTGTTTTTAACCCAACAGTTTTAGAGAGCAGGCCTATTTTGTACTATAAAATTATAGAAACTCTGATTTTTATCTTATTCTGTTCTGAATACTAGTGAAATGTAAAGGATTTGCTGGCAACTTATAGGTGACTAATATTTGTCCTCTCTCAATTCCCTCAATTTTGACCAGTATCAGATTTTTTATCCATACAGAAAACCTTTTAAAAGTAGCTTTGAAAAAAAAAAAAAACAGCACACACACAGCGTTCAGTTCATATGTAAATTGCGTGAACTTATTTCACAATATTAAATCGAAAGATCAGAAAAAGCCCACACACTGGCCCATAGACCCTCCCCTCAAAAGAAATCATGGCAGAGGCCAGAACGGGAATATGTCTCCCTCGTCTATTTTTGATCAGATTGACCAAAATGCATTCTAATACCAGGTGTAAACAGGGACCTAGTATTTTTAATTAATTGATATTGAATATAATAGATTATGTAATGATATTTGCATCTTAAATAATGTCATATTGTGTAGTAATATGATGATGATATGGTAAAGGTCAGTTGAAATAGTTATAGCATTTTATAGCGTTTTATTATATTAAGCTGCTCATATTTGCAAAGCTTCTATTGTTCATCATAACATTTACTATATAAACTTTTTAAATTATTTCTGCCTTGATTTTCACCACTGAAAGCCTTTGCTCTCTAGTTGTCTCCTTTGAGGGATTTCTGTCAATAAAACCTGACAAACCATTTTTAATTGTGAAGTTTTCCATGGGTTTACACTTTAACAAAAGAAATGCAAAACATCTATATACACTTGCACTTTCCATTTTTTAAATTTGGTTAATTGAAATATATTCCATTAAATCGAATATTCTATACATAGGTCTTCATATGAAAATTGTAAGATAATTCACAAAAAAAAAAAAAGAGATCACAAACAGGGGTGAACACAATATTGCACATTCTGATAATTGGTCAGTGATATGTTATTGGTGGTTTAGACCCTTTCACCATTCCAAAGAGCACCATTACAATATACAGTGGAAGAAATAAAGAATATGATATATAAAACTTGTTTTGCATTCATCCACTTCGAAGAAAAACAATGGATCACCTCCAGATAGCAGTTTCATCTGGTTGCAGATGTTTAATTTTGTGGCCATATATGGTTGAACCAAGAGTTACAAGACCAGTTTAACAACAACAACTGTATAAAAGATTTAAAAGACAAAACAATTCAGAGGTAGAAATATCCAAATAGAAAATATCCAGACTGAAATAAATGTATAAGCTGGCATTTGACTATTCTTTGTAACTTGTATTAAATCATTATAATGACTGATGGGCGTAATGGTCATTTGGGCATTTGGTCATCAAAATGTATGTTAAAGAATTTCACATGTAAATATACATTAAGTCTACATATTTCTTTATCACATTTTTTTCTTGTTTTTAAATATTTTTTACCTCCTTTTCCTTAAAGGAGACATATTATGCCCCTTTTTACAATATGTAATATAAGTCTCTGGTGTCCCCAGAATGTGTTCAAGTTTCAGCTCAAAATACTCCACAGATCATTTATTATATCATTTTGAAAATGCCGTTTTACCTTCTTAAAATGCAATAGTCTGATTTTGAGGATTAATTAGAGGTTAATGTTAGTTTTTGGAATAAATATAATCTGTAACAAGTAATATTGGTTAACAAAATAAATGCATGTGCAAAAACTAAACTGATGTCCATGTATTCTGTATTATTACAATTCACCCAGGTAATGTGGTATAGGTTGTAGCTAAAGCATTTTAGACTTCTTACATTACAGAGGTAAAGTAACTCCCTGTCTCACCTGCGTAACATTACAGTCAATTTGTTGGATTGGGGCTGGGTGTGACTGCAGGAGAGAGCGGGGTTGACAGTAAAGCAAACAATCACACATATCATTACATATCAGTCAGAAGACTCCTCCTGCTTGACTGGATTCATTCTTCCTTTTTTGGTGAATGTACGTTTGTTGTGGAAAATGTCCTGCCCACTGTTCTGATAAATGTGAAAAAACAGCAGCTTTCATTTAAGTAATGTTTCAAAATATTATATATGATTCTTGATTTCTAACCTTATTGTAATCCTTAACCTCTTAGCCTTGTTTACTATTAAAATCATTTAAGCGTTCAAAGCAGTGCTGACACCCATGTGACACACCCATGACAAAATGACTGTCTGCTCTATTACTTAGTTGAGATCATAGAGTACTAATGGGGCAAAACAGGTGTGTTAGTGTGTTAGTATGTTAGTATGTGACATCTGCAGTCCAGGAACAAGATTGAGTAACGCTACAGTATATACAGTAGGCTGGCTGGCATTATCATGTTTGGGCGTGTTGGATAAATCTAATTTAGTACTGATTTCAAATGAATTGTTTACAGTACAGTAGAACTCTACTCTATACAAGTTGTTTGGAGAATGGATTGATAGATGTTTATAACCATTTCACCACAGCAAATTAAATTGTACTACAGTTGGTCTATATCAGTGATCCTCAAATCTGGCTTGCTAGATCCACTTCCCTGCAGAGTTTAACTCCAACCCTATAATCAAACAAACCTACCTGTGATTTTCTAATGATCCTGAAGACATTGATTAGCAAACTCAGGTGTGTTTGATTAAGGTAGAGCTAAACTCTGCAGAAAAGTGGATCTCGCGAACCAGATTTGAGGATCACTGGTCTATATGATAACATTTCTGGCCTATCATTTAATGAGCCACATTGGTCTCATTGTTAGTGGGTGTCTGTAAACAACAGTGGCAGAACTAGAGTTTTTTTTACATGAGGTAGCTGGGCCAAGGCTAATTCAGGAGAACCAGACAGAAAATCAGAGTATAACACCAGCCTGGCATCAAAAATGCATGAATGAATTGTTTGATTGCTGATTGCATCACATTACCCCATTAGCAATTCATTCCTATACTGTAACTTAAAGCAAAAGTTCACTCAAAAATGAATTATTCCATAATTTACTCACCCTCGAACCATCCTAGGCCTTTCTTCTTTCAGACAAACACAATCAGAGTTATATTTAAAAATACTGGTTCTTCCCAGCTTTGTAATGGCAGTTTTTGAATCTCCAAAAAGGACATCCATCCATCATAAAAGTATCCATACAACTCCAGTGGGTTAACGAATGCTTTCTGAAGCGAAGCAATGTGTTTTTGTAAAAAAAACAAAAAAAACAAAACATATTTAAAACTTTATAACAGGGCTCCAACTTGCCTCAACACACCTGCCTGGAGGCTTCTAGCATGCCTAGTAAGACCTTGATTAGCTGAGAGAGTCGAGTTATGATGAACAATGAAAAGATGTAACTTATACAGAGACTTTCATAAAAGTGGTTTTTGGTCGTGTGTCTGTGTGTGTTTAAAAGCAACTTGGAAAGTACCTCGCACTGGCTGGGAGAAGGTAACAAATCAAGACAAGGATAAAGCAGTTTTATGGACATCTTTGTATCCTGCTTTACCTCGACAAACAAGATTGTACGACCAAAGCAGACACAAAACATTCATACTTGTTTTGTTGTACTCTGTGATGCTGCAGAAAGATTACATGTATTAGACCGCATGAAAACAGGGCAGGGACTTTTAGGGATTTTTTTTTTATTTTCTATGGAATGCATTAAACCAAGGGTGTCCCATCCTGTTTCTGGAGGCCAAGGAGTTCAGCTTCAGTCTGACCAAACTCATTCGTCTGAAAGTTTCTGGTAATCCCAAATACTTTGCATAGCTGGTTGGGGTTTGTTTAATTAGAGTTGGAGCTAAACACGTGCAGCACAAGACATGCCTGTCTGCTTTACAGTTCTATGGTTAACCTGACCCATTCCTACCGTGACTGTGCCGTTAAAACCGCTCTCTTTAGTGTTGTAACAATGGGTTAGATGTAGGACTGCCAGTTTGACTACTGTGTTGATGTCATTAGGTTCATAAAATTCCATTCTCTTTTTGTGCTCACAGGAGAATTGACGTGATTTTTTATTTATTTATTTTTTTGCCTAGTGTTAATTGTTTTGTAGATGCAACTATTAGACTAGCCTACATAACCTAAAAGGGTTTATCGAGGGTACATGCGCATGTCTTCATTATAATATTTGAAAAGATATCCGCCTCAATTGAGCACATATGATTTTTGTGTACATTATTTTAAATGGAAATGTACAGAATCAGTAAACAGTTCTTGTACATGTGTATATTTATTGTGGTGTTCACTGATTGCAGTCTGAGGTGAGCGAATATCAAACATGGCTAGACAGTTCAGCAAACTTTGACCGAAGCCAAAGATAAGAGCAAGAGTCAGAAACGTGGTGGGCAGTTCATTGACTGGTGAGTTCTAGCGCAACAGTAAACACAGCACTAACAGGCAGAGGAGAGGATCATGAACAAAACAATAACTAGACTGGCAGAAGAGACTGGTTAACTGGACACGATGGAAAGAAAGGCTTCTGCAAGCACGAGAAGCTCAAAACACACTGACAAAGAAAAAAAGAGTACATGGGGGGAAAATAGCCGAGAATTCAAGAGGAGGGAGGAGACAAAAAGAGATAATGAGCCATAAGCAAAGAATGAAAACAAAAACAAAGGCAAGAGCTAAGAGAAGGAGTGATCAAAACTGAGTTCTGACACTTGCCAAAATAGGTTTATCGCAAGGCTCTTCATAACTTTTGGGTCAGCATGATCTGAGTTAAATTTGAACAGACAGGAGTTTAACGTTATAAGATTGTCAGTTGATAAGTGTCACCATTTAAACAACATTGGCTAATTTACTTATTTTGCATGCAGGGTGGTGGGAGGATTTAAATTGGGACAATCTGTAATTGCTTATTTTTCATTGAACGTACGATTATGTCTTGTCTTCTTAAATAATAATTAAATAAAATGATTCAAACTAAAAAATGAAGGTGCACTGAGTGCTCAAGATAAAATGAATAGTTAACATTCACTAAGCAAAGAAACTGCATGTCTTGAGATTTACGAGCTATGTAGGAATAGCAAACACTTCTCTGAAGCCATAAAATTACCCACGAGTAGGGCCCTTTATGAAGAGGGAGGTGAAGTGTATGAAAATGACGGATGACTCAGCAAAATGGTGAGGGTGATACTAGACTCTGTTCCTTAACATCAAACAGAGGAAAGGAGGGGGATGCGGTGGCAAGGCAGCATAGCGATTACTGATAACACCCACCTTTTCCTCTTGAAAAATGTATGAGTAGAAAAGTGGTGTGATTGTTTTTCTGGCATATGAGTGGCTGACGTATCTGTCAGATGACCAGACCACAGGGTTATTGCAGGTCACACTTTCTTGTCCTTTTCTGAGGTGAAAAGCTGAGGTAATCTCACTGGCACATGGCTGGCTGCATAGTTGGAGAGTGTTTAATCATGATGTTAATTTGGTAGCCTGCAGCTTCTGAGATGAGCTGAAATCACATGGAATTCCCAGCATTTATCTGTATTAATGTTCTGACAAATATTATGTGTTTGAAGATCTGTATCAGTACTAAGGTCTGCTATATTTCAGAAAAACATTGATACTATGCATTTACACACCCTAATGTTGTTCCAGACCTGTATGGCTTTCTTACCTATTCGTTTTCAATATAGAGAAATGCATTTTTTTATTAGATTAAATGATGTATGCTTCTGTATCAACAAGCGAGTTGCAAGTAATTTTAGGATGTTTTTACAGAAAGTGCCAAAAGAGCTAACCTTTTTTTCTTCCATTTTTCTAAAAGTTCAGTTTTTGGACTTAAAATGTTGCACCTGACAGGGACATATAGTTTATTGCTAAATATATACCTAGTCAGATATTGTACATTGTACCAGCATTTTTTATTCAATTTTGTCATTTGCAATGCCTCACAGAATGTGAAGCACATTTCCTCGAAAGTCAAACACCGCAAGATAACTATTGCCTTGTATCACGCTCTAATCGTTTCACATTTGCTAGGCTAAAGTAACTACAAAGAAAATTTGGCCATGAACATTTTAAAATAAAAATGCTTGTGCTTTCCATTCTGGTTTCAGAATCAGGATATAGGCAACTAGTTTGGTGGCCTAAAATTCCCATTTTTGGCTAAAGAAAATGTGAAAATAATACTTAATTTGCACACTCTCACCATTACAAATTAGCACTGTAGCATAAGCAGTTGAATCTTACCTTAAGAAAGTGAAGTTGTAGCACTGATATCGCCTGCAATACGTTATTGTAATCAGTGCAGGTATGAGGGCAATAAAACATCAAATCCTTTGTTTTGAGTACTTGATATTGGGTGTACAGAATATTAAAGACTATTCAAGTTAATTTATGTTAACTAGCCTACCTCATCTGTCATCTCTTTTACATATAAGATCACTTGATGTCGTATCTTCGAAAAGTTTGCATAAGAGAGCACCATCAAGATCCATCACCATCACCTGCCTCCAACACTGGCTTGACTAACTTGGTTTAGGTGTCCATCATGATTGTGATTTCAAGCAAAGATCACACAACACACAAACCATGCTCCAACACACAAACCATGTAGTTTTCAGATAAGCCTGAAGCACCTGATTAGCTGGATCAGGTGTGTTTACAGTTTTTTCAACTGCTTACACACAACATCTTTACTTGTCACACAATTTCTGAAACCTGACAAACACCAGAACCATCCACCAAATCTGCAAAACCATACACTAATTCTCGGCTTTTGACTCAGTTTTAAATTTCATAAAACACTTTTTGCAAAACACAACACACAATTCTCTATGTAACACACAAAAATCTAATAGGAAGTATCTTGATTTCCTTTTTCAAATACAACCAATCAAAATGCCACACTAATCCATCAGTGCCTCACACTAACTCCTCACATGTGAAAACACTCATTGCTTTACACATGGTTTACATTTTTTTGTTGTTGTAATGTTTAATACTGTATTCACAACCACAAATGCTTACAGGAAAAAAAAGTCCAGTCTTCAATCTGGTTTCGATCTTGCTTTCGTGTTTACCGTGAACTTTCCAACATCTCTCTGCCAATTACTTTCAATCATGTACAGAAATGTACATGGGAGCTCATGAAAGAAGAGCTTTAGGTTTTGAAATACTGTGTGTAGGCCTGTGTGACGACTTTGGTGACTTACAAATAGTCATCATTCGATCTATCAGTTCACAAACTGAAACAGATGGCATGTTGCCCACCGGTAAGTGATCATTTATTAGTTTACGGCACTATATTTCTTAGCTAGTTTATAGTAACCATTCTAAAATTTTCTCCAGTTCACACAGGCAAGGTCGCTTGGTTATAGCTACCCATATTAACCCAACGACGGATCTGTCCGTTTTTTTTGCACATACTGTACATTTGAGTCGCGTTATGTTATCGTCAATTCAAAGAAATGTTCTTGAATCTTGAAAACACTTCTTGTTCACACACACGTTCACAAATCCAAGTTGTTAGCATTACAGTTTTGACTTGCTTGTGACTCGACATATTCAGAGACTTGAGTAATAATAGTCATTCGCAAAGTTTAATTGCAGTTTCAGAATAATCCAAAACACATACAAAAATAAATAAATAAGACGACAAGGGGAAAAACTTAAATAAGAAAATCCTTTTAAGGATGGCAATAACTACAAATAAACAAGACAGCCATGAGCAAAGAGAAAAGGCTAACAGATGAACACAAGCGCCACTACTTGAAATGATTAAACATTTGTAGACAGTGACCACTAGTTGTAATACTCAACTTTGTGCAAAACACAAAATGTAACAAAACAGAAGACAGGGAAACATTGTAAATTATGCACCATCTGCCATTCTGGGGAGAAATAAAAAGGTAAAACATGTATATTAGCCTTCATAATATAATATAGTACAATATACATCATAGTATAATGTGTTGTTGTGACTCCACGTCAATTAGGCTACTGTTGGTTTTTGGGCAAGTAGAGATGCTACCTTAGATTACTTTTACTGAACAAGTCAGATTTTCTCTGATAAGAGCACATTTTTCAGTGCTAGAAAATAAGGTTTTGATGTGTTAAATAGTTAATACACATCTTATAGCTGTAAATAGTTTTAGTTTTTGTGCATATGGCATTATTACAAAATGTATGTTAAATACCTGTTTGTCCTGCAGATGATGTACACCAAAATGACAAGTACTGGGACAAAAGTGGAAGCAACAGCAATGGTGCAGCCGTCTATAGAGAAGAACATATCACCAAAATATCAATTTATACAACAAACAACACACAGGTGTCACTTGCTTTAATAGAAAGGCTTCATGAAAAGGCTGTTTTCAGAACAAAATGCATACACTCTGTTTATAATGACAATGTTCTAATGGTCACATGACAAAATAATAATAATAAATTCTAATAATTAATTGATTATAGAGATGATAGTAAAGTACTAATAACACTAATGATTCATGATTTGCCTGTCCATCAGGTCATGTTTTACTAATTTTATTATAGTGTTCTCTCTTTAAATGCATTTTTTTTTCTTACAGTAAACTCCGTTACAACACCACTTGCAGTACTGTATTCCCTCCCCCATCTCCAGAACTCTAGTCTAGCTTCCTCAACCACTGAACCGTTTCCAGTGCAGTTTTGTGTGTGTGTGTGTGTGTGTGATTCAATGTGATTGGTGGATTTAGGAGTGGCTGTTTATAAATTTGCAAAACAGGAACGGAGTAACGACACACAAGCTGCAGCAACTCGAGAGATCTTGCATTATTTTTTGTTTTGTGGCTTCATAACTTCAACGAGATATGGATATTTATTATTGCTTATATTCTTTTTTTTTTTTGTGGAATTTCTGAACTGCAACCATATTAAAACAGTGAAGTCTGGTAAGAAATGTGCATGTAATTTGCATTAAACTTGTTATGCAGGCATACTTTGATGCTAAAATGAAAATCATCCTAATTTTTCCCTAAGTTGGTAATGCTTAGTTAAGTTTCTAAAGAGACCGTAAACTAGTGAAAAGTCATTGCTTGATCACTGCTGCAAATTTGGTCATTTATTAAGATTTTACTCACAGTGTTGTCTCTTTAATAAACCAGTTTTCATGGCAGAGGAGGAGGTTTCTGTAAATGGAATTATATTGCAAAAAGTGAGTACATGGATTTACGGAGGCCCCCTGTTCTATCACCATAGATGCAGTACTATATCCCTGCCATCATTTCCTGAAATTTCTTACCAAAATAAACTTACATTTCTAAAAAACCTAGGTTATGTGTGCTGTGTATGCTGGATTGAATTTTATCCACATTTTTTTTTTATCCAAGTAATTTTTAAAGTGTTGCGAAAACAAATGGATTTATTAACATGATTCATTTATGATTCATAAATAATAGGCTAAATGTTGAAGAAATGTTTACCTCTAGATGGCAGAATTGTGCGAAAAATGGAATTGCTGTCTGTGGCATTGGTGCCTGAAGTAAGAGACAATTAGACGTCATTGTTGTTTTATTTTAATATTGTTGTATAGTTTCTGTTAATGTGGAGAACAATAAGCAAAGAGATGCAAAGTGAAAAACTGGAAGAAAAAAACTACTCACAAGAACAATGGAGGTTCTTTGTGTATTTCTACAAGAGAATCAAAAAAGCATTCAATTTTTAAAATAAATACACTCTTAAAAATAAAGGTGCTTCACGATGCCATAGAAGAACCTTTTTGTCTAAATGGTTCCATAAAGAACCGTTAACATCTGAAGAACCTTTCTGTTTGACAAAAGGTTCTTTGTGGCGAAAGAAGGTTCTTCAGCTTATAAGAGGGTAAGAAAGAGATGGTTCTTTACAGAACTTTTGACTGAATGGTTCTTTGTGGAACCAAAAATGGTTCTTCTATGGCATCACTGTGAAGAACCTTTTGAAGCACCTTTATTTTTAAGAGTGTACAATCTTTAAAATAAAAAGCAGTAAAACTATTCTGAGCAGATGAATAATTGTTTCTGAACTTACGGGGCAAGAGACGTGGAATCTGACTGAAGCTGGACAGTAAGATGCACTGATTCCATAACGAGTTAATTTTTTGAAGGGATGAGAAAAGTAACTTGAATTTCCATCCAGGATTGCTGTGTAGATTTGCTAGAGGAGAATTGTGAGACAAACATGGTGAAACTTTCAAACATTGAACACCTGCTCCTATTTTGCTTCCTTTGACTCTGGTGCAATTTGGCAAAACAATTAGTCACAATCAGTTACAAATAGTATCAGACAAAACACAGAAAATTAGACCAACAACAGGGCTAATATAAAATATATTTAACTTCACAGGTAGCTAGAGGGCCTTTTACTCCCAAGTTGCTTTTAGGCCTATATATTGCCACTAAAGGGTGTTATATTGACATAGTCTAGATATAGTGGCAGTTGTGATTGGGCAAATTTTGTATGAAACCTTATGCCAATAGTTGTGCCAACCTTATGCCATAGTGTTGTGGCCATTTTAACCACAATGAGTTTTTTTTTTTTTCACTTGGGCCTTTAACCTTAAACAACAATCTATCTCTATATGTATATTTGATAAATTACTTTTAAATAAAAATGTTTTACATATTTGTAAGACATTTATATAAAAGGTGATGGTAAGGTGGATGGTGGTTCTTACAGAGTTTAACAGGATGCTTTTTGTCTATTTTGGTGGTGATTGTTTTTGTGTGAAGGGAAACATTTGTAAATGTTTAATCAGTTATGTTTGACATTTGAAAGAGTTTCTGTTATGTTAAAGTTTCTGTCATTACCATTGTGCATAAGAGTATAGAGCTTGTGGTTATGTTGTGGATAACTGCATGTACTACCGCTATGAGGCATGACGTTTTGGCAGTAGCTTTACTAAAGGTGGTGGAGTTATACGATTTTTTGTCTTGAGCTGTTTAGCTGTATACAGCCATTTAATTGCAGAAGATGACTCAAAATCAGATATGAACAGGCTTTACTCAAAATCACAGACTTTTGAGAATCAACTTAAAGTACATTAGCACATTTTACTAATAATATTAAATTAATTGTGTCATTGATTAAATAATTTAGGAGATTTTACATGATTTTTTTCAGGTAGATTCCATTAAAGAAATCAAGCCTTAAAATCTACGCAAAATATTACATGTAATATTACCATATTTTTAAAAGTAGATAGCACATAACATTTTTTACAGTGTAGGGGAGCGCGGGGCATAACCTAACACTTTTTGACTTTCTTAGATTGTGTAAATTCACGTGGGGTTCAGAGTATAATTTTATATCCACATTAATTTCACACTTGTCTAATACAAATATGTCACTTTGTTTCAGAATTACAGGGTATATGTTTTTCTTTATCCCTAAAGAATGGAAGTGAAATGTGACAACATGCCCCATAGGAGGGGTACATTGTAACATCTGTACATCTGAGGGCAACGTTATAACATATGACAGCTTAAAATGTTATTTGATAAAATAATAAAAAAAAAAAAAATCATTATAATAATAATAATAAT
>NW_015654513.1:1043398-1049495 GCF_001515625.1 Sinocyclocheilus rhinocerous
AAAAGAATATATATATATATATATATATATATATATATACACACAAGACAAACTAAAATATTTTGTCAATAAAATAAATTGATTAGCTTTTTCAAATAAAATAATGGCGTTTTTTTAAGAATTGAAGATTAGGCCTATCTAATTTTGGAGTTTGACAATGAACACATTGCGGCCCTGATCGCAAGACACAGCTAAACAGTATAGTTCAAAACAATGTGGGCGAATAGATGAAGAAACACATTCAGACATTCAGAAAAACACAGATGAACACACAATTCCCTCCCATTCCTAAACAGCTCTCACAGAACACGAGACACATAAACGAGACAAAATGCTTTACATTTCTTGAAATAGGCTAATAATTTCTGAACATTAAACATTGACTATCAGTCTTTATTCACCTGTTTCTCGTGGTTTCTCATTAAAATTAAAAAGTAAATAATGTAAATTACATCGCTAATGTCATAGAATAGCATAGTTTAATACTAGTAGGGCACATTGTAACATCTGCACAACTGGAATTTAAAGTTAGTTTCTGCTAGTTAGCGAAGCATTAAAGGACTATCTAAACTGGTAAATAATAGATTGATATGTATATTTGATAAATTACTTTTAAATAAAAATGTTTTACATATTTGTAAGACATTTATATAAAAGGTGATGGTAAGGTGGATGGTGGTTCTTACAGAGTTTAACAGGATGCTTTTTGTCTATTTTGGTGGTGATTGTTTTTGTGTGAAGGGAAACATTTGTAAATGTTTAATCAGTTATGTTTGACATTTGAAAGAGTTTCTGTTATGTTAAAGTTTCTGTCATTACCATTGTGCATAAGAGTATAGAGCTTGTGGTTATGTTGTGGATAACTGCATGTACTACCGCTATGAGGCATGACGTTTTGGCAGTAGCTTTACTAAAGGTGGTGGAGTTATACGATTTTTTGTCTTGAGCTGTTTAGCTGTATACAGCCATTTAATTGCAGAAGATGACTCAAAATCAGATATGAACAGGCTTTACTCAAAATCACAGACTTTTGAGAATCAACTTAAAGTACATTAGCACATTTTACTAATAATATTAAATTAATTGTGTCATTGATTAAATAATTTAGGAGATTTTACATGATTTTTTTCAGGTAGATTCCATTAAAGAAATCAAGCCTTAAAATCTACGCAAAATATTACATGTAATATTACCATATTTTTAAAAGTAGATAGCACATAACATTTTTTACAGTGTAGGGGAGCGCGGGGCATAACCTAACACTTTTTGACTTTCTTAGATTGTGTAAATTCACGTGGGGTTCAGAGTATAATTTTATATCCACATTAATTTCACACTTGTCTAATACAAATATGTCACTTTGTTTCAGAATTACAGGGTATATGTTTTTCTTTATCCCTAAAGAATGGAAGTGAAATGTGACAACATGCCCCATAGGAGGGGTACATTGTAACATCTGTACATCTGAGGGCAACGTTATAACATATGACAGCTTAAAATGTTATTTGATAAAATAATAAAAAAAAAAAAAATCATTATAATAATTTCTGAACATTAAACATTGACTATCAGTCTTTATTCACCTGTTTCTCGTGGTTTCTCATTAAAATTAAAAAGTAAATAATGTAAATTACATCGCTAATGTCATAGAATAGCATAGTTTAATACTAGTAGGGCACATTGTAACATCTGCACAACTGGAATTTAAAGTTAGTTTCTGCTAGTTAGCGAAGCATTAAAGGACTATCTAAACTGGTAAATAATAGATTGGAGATAAAAAAAAAAAAACAGCAAATTTGTCACATTTTAAATTAATACTAAAACCGAGATGAAAAATTTACTTCAGCCAGAAATTTACTTTTGCTATGGTAAAATAAATATTCAACAATATCTTAAAAAGGATTTTGCATTTTAGCGCACTTCTTTCTCTATATAGTCTTGACATGGCAACTAGTAGGCCTAAATACCGTAAATTTGGTTATGCTAGCATGTGTGGAAATATTTAAACCACGTGTTACAACTAACCCCGCGCTATAGTGTGTGCCCTATATTTGATAAATTACCTCCTATTGATGAGAAATTGTGAAAGTATTTAGCAATAAAGTGGTGTTTAGCACTGTGTGTTTTTGTTGCTATAGCGTTTTGGGGGAAAATAAAATTAAAAGGCAATAATTTGTACAATAAATGGTCACCTGGCATTTAGTTTAGGCTATCTATTATTTATTAATTACATTTAAGATAAAAAATAACAGTAAAAAGTAAATTGCAGAATGGCCTGTCAGAGGAGAAGAAGTTTTGATAGCCTACTTACATCAATGGTCCACTCCGCATCACACGCAGGTGTTTGCATGTTCACGGCTACAGCGTTGGGCAGCTCAAAGTCATAGGATGAATCTTCTCTCCGAATCCCAACACACGCTTTACCTGTGCGGCGACATTCCATAAATTAATCAAATCTCTAATTCCAGCATTAAAACTGTTTTGCTTGTATGAATCGACAGGTTCGGTCACAATTAAAACCCCTGCTCAGATTAAGGTTTAGGCTATACGGTAGTTTTTTCTCTGACAAATGTATTTTGAAATAAACACCTTTTAACAATTAAAAAGGTAGCCTACGTCATATGAGAACTTTAATAACTCCGGTCAAAAATGGCTCATCATGTATGTTTTCCTTCTTTAGCGGCACTTATCAGTGCATATCATCATAGATACTATATATAATACATTATCGTTGCCAGTGGAATTAAAATGCAAAGTTTTACCTTCAAGCGACTTTCCCTCATTAAAAGAAAGACACGGGAACAAAACGGCAAACAACAGAGCGGTCTGCATGATGAAACAGTTGTGCTTTCATTGGCAGGCAGAGGTTGAGTGAGCGGACTAAATGAAACCGCCGGTCTCGTGCTATACAAAGTAACACCCACTGCGTGAAAGCAGAGAGAGGATGACTCAGAGACGGCCGTAGCGAGGAGGCCGTTTTCAAATAGAAGGGGTTTTATGCCACCTATTTAACTTTAGCCTAATATAATAATAATGTTCTTTAACCAGAACTATTGTTAGAAATTCAATCTTCGTCTCTCTCAGCCCTAGTATGACAGCGTCGGCCAGCCTTTGACAGCAATGTAACAAACGGGGTAAGGGATTTAATAGGAATTGGGCAGGTGGAATAGTGCCCCACCAAAATATTCGTCCACTAGAGAGAGCTCTATATAAACTTAATCAATAATAAATTGTAATGCGGCACATATTTTTCGGTTTCTAAGTCGTAAAGTGAGCAGGATTTAAAACTTAGCGCATGGCTTGGGTAGGCAGGTATTATCAAGAGGGCTAGACAGTGCCCGAGTCCTCAGACTGGCCGTAACCAGGGTTTGAAAATTAGCGAGGTCTGGGGTGGGGTGTTAAGAATTGGGCTATAACACCTACAAATTCAACTCATTATATACACTAGACTGATTTAAAAAAAACAAAAAACAATTCCAACACAGTTTTTTTTTCTGTTTTGGGGGGTGGACATTGTTAAACTATACCTTATTTATTGCACCAAAATTTGTTAATATTTTACTGGGTGGATCATTTTATTATTTGTTTATTATTTATGCAACATAGCCTACTTACTGTAATAGTTTTCATTAGTAAACATTGCTAGATAAGAATTTTGTGTAGTGCTCTTGTGAATGTTTTAGCATGACTTTGTGAAAGGTTAACTACTAAACTAAATAGCCTTCTTGAATGAATGAATGAATGAAGCATTTATATAGCACTTTATTGTGTATTGCTGTCAGTGTTGGGAGTAACGCATTACAAAAGTAATAATATTACAGTAGTATATTACTTTTTGCTGTAACGCAGTAATATAACGCATTACTAATCAAATTTGGGTCATGGGCTGCAAGTCACCACAGAAAGATCTAAATCAAAAACAGGTTTAAAGTTCACACAAAAAATGAAATCTCTGTTATCACTTACTACCCCTCATGTCATTTCAGATTTGTGTTCCTTTGAAAGTAAATTATATCTTTCATCTTTACATCCAAAAGTGATACAAATGGATTATATAGAGACCAAATGGCTAATCGGATAATTCCACTGTGGCGACCCCTAACGGGAGCAGAGAGCGATGGTGCCACATCCTGTGTACAAAGTTCTTTGGAATAAAAGAAAATGGTTCATTAAACATCTTTCACTGACTGTTTAGAGAGCAAAAAAAAAAAAAAAATTTTTTTTTTTTGCTGTGAAAACCCATTTTTGCTTCTTCCTGGTACCTTTTATTTACAAGAGTAAAGGCCAGTCAGGTGATCAAGAGTGATAATAATACTTGTGTGTTGTTAAAATGTAAACTAAAGTCAGCAAATATGAGGCTATAGTAATTCTATTTCCCGTTTGCTGAAGTCTCTGAATAAATCTGAATGAACCAGAAAATATATATGTGATGGATGTGGCCAATTGTTACAGAGTTCTATTCTCCTAGCTAGTATTTGTTTAATATTTTGTATTATAATGTTATAAACATTCACATGCCCTTCACTGTAAGCTAATGCTATTCATTGGTGTTTAATTTCCAGGAGTTGGAGTTGGAGTCTGTTGAATTACATGGAGCTGTACAAAAGTAAAGAAAAACATCTATATATATATATTTTTTTCCAACTGTGGATTACTATGTTGTTTGGATGAAGAAAACTATGGACTGTACTTGTCAAAAAAATGGACACCAGCTTGGTAATGTCAGACTCTGTTCCATGTTTTGTGTGTGTCTTGCTCCCCATGTGCCTTCCCATGCCCTTATTTGGTTAGTTTCCTGTTCCTGTCCTGATTAGTTAAGTTCATTTGTCCCAGCTGTTTCCCTTGATGTTTCATTGCTCCCAGGTGTGTCTCGTCATCCCCTCCTCCTGTGTGTATAAATAGTGTTCCCAGTCCCTAGTTCTCTGTCCGCTGTTAAAGGTCTTCCTGTGTTCGTCTCCCTTGGTTCCTGTAAATAAAGTCTTGGTAAAGTATTCTCCAGCGTCTCCTCGTTCCTCGTGTGTGTGCAATGTGACAGAATAGCGGACCTAACTGTAAGCGGCATCCCTTCCCCGTGTTTGATTTCCGTTTTTTTGGTAAGTTTTATTGAACATTTGACTTGACAAACATTAGTGTATTCAAGTATCAATATCCTGCTTGTTAGACTTGTGTTCCCGTTTTGTTGTTTTCCTCCCTATGTGTTCCTAGTTTTCCCTCTTGTGTTATTATGCCCTTTTTTGGTTATCTTCCTGTTCCTGCTCCCTGATTGTTTCCAATTTGATCCCAGGTGTGTCTCGTCTTCCCCTGATTAAATTCTTAAGGAGCGTTTTGTTCAGAGTTCTTTGTCCGGTATTGAATGTCGTCTTTCCTGCTACGTGTGATTTCCTGGTTCCTCGAATATTATTAAAGTCTATGTGTTTGAATTCAACTCCTCGTCTCCTCGTTCCTCGCTCCCTCACAGTAGCGGTGCATGACTGCTACGTATCTGTGTTCTTAACAGGCCAGTGCATATATCTTTACTTAATTAAAAGCTCAATTGAGAAGTACTAACTAAATGCATGACATATTTATTTAAAAGTTGTAATTATTATTAGTTGGTTAATAAAAGTTGAGAAAAATCAAAGACCTGAGGCAACCAGCTTCAAGACTTTTTAAAATAAACTCAAATTATAGAATTTTTTTTTTTTTGTATCAGCTTAATTTAATTTGGTCAGTGCTTTCATTGATCATAATGTAATGTACAGTCTCTAAACTCATATCTATATAATAACAAATATTTACAATATTTTTGATAATATAAACTTGCGTGCGAAGCAGCTGTTAGTCTTTAAAGGGGTCCTATTATGCTCTTTTACAAAGTCTTGATTTTGTTTTGGGGGTGTACTAGAACATGCCATAAATTGCAACCACTGTTTCCTGACATCATACGCTTTTGGAAGCCCAAACAAAGACGTTAGGGCACGGAGGTGAAAAAAACTGCGTTTCAGGCGGTCGTGCACCGGACGAGAAGCGTCGCGCCACATCTTTAAAATTCAAATACATTATTTTCTATGAGTGTAGGCACACCGGCGGCGCCTTTCGGCATCTGTCCGCGGCGCCC
>NW_015654513.1:1049657-1107449 GCF_001515625.1 Sinocyclocheilus rhinocerous
TCTGATGCGCTCACTCAACCAAGCGTTCTAACCACAACCTCGCCACCGCCCCCCATTCAAATTTCTGTAGGGGGGAATTATTTTTAATGATATTCTAATGGGCCGCTTTGTGATATCACAAAGCCCGGAAAACAAACGCTGTAGTCCAAACGAGCCGTTCGTTGTAGTTCTTGAAAAGGGATTTTTTAAAAACGAAATATCTCCCTTTGGAGTGGACTTTGAGATTTGTAACTTTCTAGATCTTTTTTATGCCCAAACATACACACTACACACTGACTAAAATTAAAAAAGTGAAAAAGCATAATAGGACTCCTTTAAGTCTTATTTTTATGCAATGTCAACTTTTTTTTTTTTTTACATTCGATAGTTCAAAAACCTTAAAAATAGAGTTGTTGTTTTTCTTAATTTTTTTATTTGATGCTCAAGACAGAAGTCAGAGGTTTTATGCTAATGCTGAGTAAAACAATAGTTTATGAAACATTATGAAATATGGCGCGTGACGTACAATAGCTGACACTGCACCAGTAAATCATTAAATCCAAATGGCTTTCATCAATAACCATATTTTTTATTATCCTAATAATTCACATCATATGACACATTTACAATAGAAGAGTTATACATTATTGATTTACTTTCAGCTTTTACATTCAGAATTTGAAAAATGTTGTATAACCAAGACAATGGAAACACCCACTTAAAGGCAATATAATGTCAATTCTGCCTCATATTTTATTGACCTAACTAAAGTACATAAAAGCAAGAACATTTACATAAATGATATTATACCTGTACAAATTTCTTAATGTTCACAGCTTCTGTTGGAAGGGGTGCGTCTAAATCAGGGCTGCCCAAACTCAGTCCTGGAGGGCCGGTGTACTGCAGAGTTTAGCTCAAACTTGCCTCAACACACCTGCCTTTAAGTTTCTAGTATGCCTAGTAAGAGCTTGATTAGCTGGTTCAGGTATGTTTAATTGGGGTTGGAGCTAAAGTCTTCAGGACACCGGCCCTCCAGGACCGAGTTTGGACACCCCTGGTCTAAATGAAAGCATTTGTGGTCATGGTGTGATGTACCATTTACAAAGACTGTGCTCTAAGAAAAGTACATAAAAATTGGTCCCAGTGTACTGTGTTAATGTGTTTTTGTATTTTGAATTAAGCATTGCATTTTTTAGGGTTAAATAAATGTCTGTAAAATAAATGGACAATTGTCAAAAAAAAATTACCTTTTCTGTTTTTCTACAGATTTTGTTTTCTCAGTGTCTGAGAACCATGAATTTAATCATATATCAAGTCATGTTAAGATGTTGCCATTTTTCTTGCTTTTTCTAAATGATATGCAGAGTTTATTACGGTTATGTGCAGGGATTATAACTCCTGTAATGATGGTATGGACCATCATTGCGGTTCACAATCAAGGTTACCAGCTACTATAAATAGTCCATACCCTTTCCGAACAGAAGCAAGCAAGAGGGGAAAGTGGGTGTTACTGTTCTTTGTTTTACACAATGTTCTCAAGTTCTAATGTCTTCCTCTTTGACTCATGAGCTTGGGACCTGACTATAAGAATGAATAATAATATAGTAAACAGAATTGATACCCCTGACTAGAAAATAGGATGATTTAATTCATCTGTTCTACTTTAATGAAGTATTTTAAATGTATTCTCTAGCATTGTCAGTACAAATAGTATAGGAAATGTTTTAAAACAGCAAAACAAAATGTTAAATGGATACATAAAGTAACAATTAAAAACATTACATTATTTGTGAGTGTTAGTCACTCTCACAATTGGCAAATGTCGATCTATACACTGGGTCATTTTGTGCAACCATTATGGGACCAGTAGAAGTACAATGGAAAGTTTCATATATTATACAATTTTGATTATAATAAAAAAAAAATGTGATGAAAATCTTACTATAAAGCCAGGTCCGGAAGTATTTGGGCTGAGTTTTTGTGCTTTTGCCTTTATACACCACTCCAATGGATCTGAAATAAAACAATCAAGATGTGATTGAATTGCAGACGTTTAGCTTTATTTTAAGAGGTTCCACAAAAATAAGACATTTACTATTTAGGAATTACAGCCATTTTAAGCAAAGTACCTCCATTTTCAGCGGCTCAATAGTAATTATGTCACTTTGTCCAAATACTGTTGAGCCCTATAAAAGCTAATTCGGCTTGCCATAGCAGTGTCATATGTCATGTACAGTAGACACAATATGTAAATATTTGCCCAGCTCTTCAAAGCGTGTGTGAAATAGCGATTAATTTTTTTACATTTTTTTTAGGATGCCTTTATTTTTCTTAATTAGACCACTTTACTTGTCCATACTGTAACATATGTAAAAGCATATGCTTGTGTGGCAAACTCTGTTCATATTTTTTCATTCAATGGTGGGTGTGCTGTTTACAAAGAACACGTTCTGCGTTCCACTGAGCTGGTTTTTAATTGTTTGTCTTAAACATTTGCTAAATGGACCGTTATGAACATATGTGACCACTGTGTGATGTTAAAATCAGTTAAAAAAAAAAAAAATAATGAAACAAATGTAATTAAATAAATAAACAAAAATGTAAATATGTAAAGGTAAAAAGTTTAATCTTAAAACCATGTCTCAAGACTGGTCTTCTCCATTTTGCTGCATTGCTTCAAGTGTTAGGCCCTATACAGTAAGCAAGTAAGAAAATGTGTTTTATATGAACAACCCTTTAAAACAGTGTATGTGACACACCTTTCTAATAAGGAAAATAACAGTTGCTTATTACTTTTGTTTTAGTTATAAAGGGTGTGTTCTTGTGGTTAGGATGTTTTTTTCTGACATGCTAGTCATAGGGGGAAGGGGCAGAGAAAAAAAATCCCTAGACATAGTCAGAAAAGAATGTAAATGTACGAATAGAGAGATGGGAGTCCATAAAGTTGTTTTCATGACACCAAAACCTGCTTATCTGGTTAAATCAGGGCACCCTTAGTCTCAGCCTCAGATGTTACACCCATGGATCACCCACACACAGTTTGCTAAATGTCTACTATATAAGTGGAAATATTTTCTCAGAGGTCTAAATCTGACTAACTGAATTCTCGTGAGTCTAGTGTGGTGGTCTTTAACAGGAAACAAAGCCGTTCAGAAAGACTGTATTGAGTGTTGTGTGTGCTGGTGACAAAGTGCACACCACTAAAATATTAACGGTAAATGAAATACAATTCTAAGAAATAGCTGCTTTCTGTTGGTTTTTGGGAATAAATTAACTTTAATACTTATCTTGAATCACTGACGTATGGTTGAATTCTGGTCTGTTATTGTTGTGACATTTACTCGCCCCTAAACATGATGTAGAACAAAACAAACCATTCTTGGTCACTTTATATGTTAGTCAGACAGTTTCTTCCAACTACCAAAGTAGTCAGTCATTGGCCAGTTGAACCACCTGATATCCCCAGACATGGCATCGCTGCTTTAGACAAGAATAGCCTTAAATATCCATTTTAATGAGTCACAGTTGCTCTCATTATTGGTTTGTGAAGGTCTCTGAGGCAATTACAGGACTGAAAAAAAAGACTGCCTGCTTTTATACAGAATGCATGTTGATTCAGAGGGTGTCAGTTTGTGTCATGCTAGGCTACAAAATATCCCTCCTGATCCTATAAACAGTAATATTAATTTAATATCAGAGCCATATGTATTATAAAACTATATGCAAACAAAATATACAAACAAAGTGCTGCATAGTTATGTGATTATGTAATAGTATGTGGATGAACTCTGCAAAGACGCAAACCATGTTGTCATAATGTTACTCATTTTGCTTCATGTTATTCATTCATAATAATGTTACTCATTAACACACTGACACACCCAAAAATAAATTCTTTACCTTGTTTATTATGCCATTACAGTTTATTGTCATAATTGTTTAACTATGTAGTTTGTCAATAATTAGATCTGTTTCAAAGTAATCAGTGATGTTTAAGCCTTGTGGTAGAATTTAAAAATTGTGAATAGTTTTGTCACTAAACTTGGTCATGTTATGTGTGTATGTGCTTTTTAAAGGCAATACCTTCCACTGGACTGGGGGGAAGGTAACAAAACAGAGAAGGTTTTGTCTTAAAATGCACTTTTATGTACTTTTAAATACTTTTATGCACATTATGGTCTCATTCTAAACAAAATATATCGATTAACAAGATCTTAGGACTAAAGCAGAGACCTGACCTGTGATTACAAAACATTACCTTTTGTCATTTTCTGACTGTGATGCTGAGGAGAGCTCATGTGTTTTAGACCTCTAGAAAGCTGAGATTTAAGGAATAGTTTCAGATGTATTTGTGAGCACAGCCAGCTATCTGACATGAGTTACAGACATGAGCCATGTTAGAGGTGAGTATTGATATACTTAAAAAAAAAAGTCATGTAGAGATCAAGTGTGTATAATGCTTGCAACTGAACATTTGTAGCTGACACTGCATCAAGAATTCCAAATGGCTTTCTTCATTGACCATACTTTTCATTATTACATTAATTCAAATTATATTTGAATTACATATTTATAATAGAAGAATTATACATTATTAATTCTAAGCTTTTATATTCAAACAATAGCAACACTCTCCCCCATATTTAGCTATTTCTAACTGCGGTTATTTCCGTCGTTGGTATTAGTGGCAGTAGGTGGTAATAGACAAGAAATGAACAGTTTTATACCATCGTGCTGATAACGTTTCTTTAGTCATTCTGCAATCCTACAGCCTAAACCACTGGTGGGAAAACCACTCTTAAACATGTGAATATATATGTAGCATGTTTTACCAGCAGAATGTCATAGTATGACTATGACTAACACTTAATGTTTGCATTCTTGCTCAAAATAAGGTCAAAATCAGAGTGGCATATTGAGATAATGGCTGACTTTTTGTGTCGTATAATCAAGGCAATGGAAACAAGTGCCTAAAGTCAATTAAATGTCAATTCTGCCTCTTATACATATTTAATGACCTAACTTAAGTCATCAGCAGCACATAAAAGCGAGAACATTTACATAGATTATATTACACCTGTACAAATTACTTCATGGTCACTCCTGTTTTCACGCTTTCTGTTGGGAGGGGCGCCCCGTGCATCTAGACAAACTGCACTCTAAAGTGTGACAAAATAGGCCTCAATTAAGGTATTTTCCATATTGATTTTTCACAAGTGTTTAATCCACATTTTTTATTATGCATTGCGTGTTAACTAAGTGTTAACTAAGTTAGCAGATAACATCCTGGCAGAAAATTACCTTGTTTTCTATGGATTCTTTTTCTCACAGTGTATGGGTTGCTGAAGAGAGCCACGATTTTTAGAAGTATTTTCATTATTTATTAAGTCATCTTATAATGTTGACGTGTTTTCTTGCTTTTCTAGATGATATGCAGTTTATTAATGTCATGTGCGGGGAAACATGATCACTTCTGTAATGATGGTATGGACCCGCATTATCATGGTTCACCATCTAATAACGCATAGACAATGGGTAAAGCGAGTGTGTTAATATACGTTGTTGTACATAATGTTCTCAAGTTCTAATAGCACTTCCTGTCTTCTATGACTCATGAGCTTGGGACCTGGTCATAAGAACAAATCATAAACAGATCTGACAATCCTGACCGGAAATACCTTGTTATATTCACTTTCATTTGTGTATATCAGTGTCAGTACAAATATCCTAGGAAACCATTCAAAACCGCAAACCAGATGGAAACAAAATGTTCAACTAATAAAACAACAATTTTAAAAGCATTACAGTGTTTGCTTCTCTGTCAATTGTAGCAAAAGTCACTCTGACAATTGTAGCAAATTTCACGCAAAAACCATTCAGGTCCTGGTGCCAACAACACATTCCAAGCTTTGTTGTAATGTATTTACAGCAAGTATTGCAGCAAAACAGCATTTATAACCAAATTTAAAATGGCCAGTATGGCTAATATAAGAATACTGGCACTGAGAATTCAGTCATTCTTTACTCACCCTCATGTCATTCCAAACTCGCACAACTTACTTTCCTCTGCAGAACACAAAAGAAGTATTTTGAAGAATGTTGGTAAACCAAATAGTTTTGGTTACCATTGACTTTCATTGTATGGACAGAAAACACTGACAAAATATCTTTGTCTTTGTTCCACAGTATAAAAAGTTCATACAGAGTTATCTATATGATTTCAGGTGCAGTGACATGTCTACTCAGGTGCCCACAGGATACTGTGGCTAAGACATATAAAAAGTTTCCTTTCAGTATGCAAAACCATTGCCAAGATGTAACTTCGCTTTATTTTTGCCGTCTTTGTTTCAACTTTGTGAAGTTATTAATGACTGATTTAAATTCTACAATACACAGCGATGGCGTTCGGGCTTAGAAATGCACCGGCAACTTTTGCAACTTGTGAATATGGTACTGGCTGGTGTGCCGAACTGCAGTGCATATCTTGACGATCTAGTTGTTTATTCGGCAGACTGGACCAAACATGTGTGTTCGTTGAAAACGGTGTTTGAACGTCTTGCTAAGGCAAATTTAACGCTTAACCTGGCAAAGTGTGAGTTTGGACGGGCAACTGTCACTTACCTCGGCAAAGAAGTTGGTCAGGGTCAGGTGCGTCCTGTAGAAGCCAAAATTACAGCTATCTTGGAGTTCCCAGCTCCTATCACTCGACGAGAATTGAGACGTTTTTTGGGTATGGCGGGGTATTACCGCAGTTTTTGTAGGAATTTCTCGACTGTGGTTAATCCTCTCACTGCGTTGCTCAGTCCATCTAAATCTTTTGAGTGGTCTGTTGAGTGTCAGTATGCTTTTGACTGTGTGAAGACGCTTCTGTGTAATTCACCTGTTCTTCTTGCACCTGACTGTACGCGGGGCTTTACACTTGAAGTTGATGCAAGTGCTGTTGGTGCTGGGGCTGTTCTTCTTCAGGAGGATAAAAATGGTATAGATCATCCTGTTAGTTATTTTTCACGTAAGTTCAACAAACATCAGCTTAATTATTCAACCATTGAGAAAGAAGCCCTTGCTCTGTTACTTGCCTTGCAACACTTCGAAGTTTATGTCGGTTCCAGTAGTCTTCCCGTCATTGTGTATACCGACCACAATCCTCTTGTTTTTCTTTCTCGGATGTACAATCAAAATCAACGTTTAATGCGATGGGCCTTAATAGTCCAAAATTTTAATTTGGATATTCGACATATGAAAGGGGCTGAGAATGTTTTGGCTGAAGTGAGCGCCACTTTTTGTACTTTTTGCTTTGGTTAGTTTGGAGCAGGTTAGTTAGGGCGTGAAAACGCAGAAGACTTGTTTTTTTCTGTTCTCTTTTTCTTTTGTTAGTAGGTTAGATTTGGCAACTTAAGTCAGATTGTTTTTTTTTTCTTTTTCTGTTCTTTTCTTTGGCGCCGCTTGCGTCCGTTCTTCCCTTGTGGGGGTTATTTTATTTTTGGGTTGTAAATATTGTGAAACTATAGTTTTCTCTTTATTTGTTATCTTGATATTTGTTTATTATTAATATTATTATTGTTACTTGATGTTTTCCTTTTCCCTTCTCTTCTTTAATTTGTAAATAAATCACCTTCTTTGGCAGTTTTCGTATTGCACTCCTCTTTTTGCCACCACCAATGCCACAACCATCACAACTACAAATGTTACCCCTTTTAAACCTAGACTTAAAAACAAGAGGTCGTAACATTAAAACTGAACTACAATATCTTACACCTGTCATATTTGACACTGCAGAGAGGTTTTGTTTCATAGCATGATGGGAATAGAGAACGTAAAAAATGATGATGCACTAAGGACTCTGGGTAGAAAAATGAATACCACAACACCTACAAACAAAGTTTAGCAAGTTTCCACTGGTAAATTGTTTGTAGTGTGAAGAGATAATAGAAGGTGGTGTGATTATTTCTCTGGCATATGAGTGGCTGAAGTAGCTGGCAGTCAGTGCTGAATGTCAGGGTCATTACAGTTCACTAATTTCTGCATCATTTCATGCTGGTGATATGTGAGGTGATCTTACTGGCACATGATTGGCTGCACTGCAGTTAGACAGCCTTTAATTCTTCTGGTAATATGGAACCACTGTAACCTCTAAGATGAGGTGAAAACTGGGGGAATTCCCAGCACTCACATATACTGTAGTGTAGTGAAGTTTGTCTATTGCTGTGGTGACAAAATATGACAGGTTTGAAGAGAATATCTGTTTCAGTACTAACGGCCTGTGATATTCCTTGCATAAATAATATATTAAGCATGTATGCAGGGTCACGGGAATAGTACTATGTCACTAAAATTGGAATCAACAAAGTAAACTTTTACAATAAGTTGATCTTTTGTTGCTGCTGGTAACATGTAAACAGAACTATTTCCCGGCATTCTGATCATCTGATCAACAGTTTCTCGGCAAAAACATCTGTGTAGATTCCTAAAGCCAGTGAAACTGGAACTGGTGCTTTTAGCCAGTTCTGGTCATTTAAATGTACAGCATACATCAGGCCATGAACTGTCTGCGGGTGTGCTGAATGTACCACCCTGCTTAATTTAACATATAGTTAATGTGTTAGCTATCATGAACTAACAATAAACAATACATTTAAAGCATTTATTAATGCTACTTCCTACATATACTAATATATTTGCATTTCAAGTGTTAATAATAGTGGATTATGAATTAGTATGACTTAAAGCAGCTGTACATTGTTTGTGCATATATACAGTACATAAACACTGTAACCCTAACCCTAAAAATTGTAGTTCACAAACGTTAATACATTAATGTTAATGAATCAAACCTAATCGAGTGCTGTATTTTGTGATATAAATGTCATTTCTAAATATCCAGTTTGAAATTATGCATTTAAGATCAAATTCAGTGTTCAGATATGATTAACTGCTTGACATGGAGGGTATTTTGTGTTGGCAGTGTTGAATGAGATGGAAACCTCAAAGACCACTTCAATGTCAGGCAAACCCACCAGTGTATATGTGAACATATCAGATGACATAATGAGTTTACAGACTCAGTGTCAGTGTTAACGGAGCCACACCTTCACAACGCTGCTCTCGTCTTCTCTGCTGCTGACTTTCTGAACTTATCTGAGGCGTAGAAAAATAAATCAGGTACAAACTGAAATGTTCTTATAGAATTTTATTAACAGAAATCCCCCAAAAGATTTCGCACCTAGACAGAAGAGGCCTAAGTGTTTAAAAGGAAGAAGTCGTTACAAAGAGCATATGATGCTGCACAATACAATAGCCAAGCAGATATTATGAAACAACATTCATGAGTAATGTTTTAAACTGACATTTGATACAAATCTAATAAAATCTAGCAGTGCCATTTCCTTTCCCACAAAGTAATAGTGGACACTGTATGAATATAAATCAATGACTACAGTACAAGGGGGAAAGAACTTTTATCAGCAGATAGCATAGCACATGGTGACTATTTTGATTTAAACCTCACCCCTCACACCCCTTTCATGTACACTACTGCTCAAAGGTTTGGGATCACTTAGAAATGTTATTGTTTTCCATGGAAACAATAGAAATATAGCAAAAGAACAGGACATGCTGACATTGTCAGAGTTAGAAATAATGATTTTGATGGATGAATGTGTTCTTCAAACTTTGCCTTCATCAAAAAAACAAAACAGAACAAAAAAACACCTTTTGCAGCAATTACAGCCTGGCAGACCTTAGGCATTCTAGCTTGTTTTCATTTGTGCTTATCATAGGAGGACACGTGCATTATTTATGAATATAATAATATAAATATATAGTATATAATATTATAAATATATAGTTCTTTAATAAATAACTAAATAATATCATTATTTCATCATGTAGCTTCATTTAAGTTATAGTCAGAGTCATGATCAATTTAATTAAAAAGACAAACACAAAATCCTATAAGCTTTAAAGCCCTGATATGTAGCATAAATAGCAAACACGAACAGAATAATAGAGCTAATGTTATATGAAAGAGTCAGAACTACTACAGACATTGAATAAATGTAAATTTCTTTAAACCTTTTAATTTTTTAATTCCTTAAACTAAAAATCAGTTTGCCAATCCCCCGGTCTAATGTTCAAGACACAGTTATGGCCTTGCTATAAAAAATATTAGAGTATTGAATATATAAAACATAAGAGCATTGAATGACTGAAGAATGTCCAGGTGTAATGATGTAACTTCTGTGGTAAAATGAAAAGGAAAGGGAAAGCCTTTTAGCTGTAGTCACTACTGTTTGTACTGTAATTTACTGCCTGATATAATGTGGTATATTTCAAAATATAAGACCAAAGATAAGGATTTGACCATCATAACCAGGGCTGCCCTTAGCTAACGTGGGGCCCGGTGCGAGGTAGGGAGCGGGGCCCCCCTCGGTCCGTTCGCGATCGCGTTCCGGGGGGGGTGGATCCCCGGGGGGGGGGATCCCCTCGGTCCATTCGGCTCCAGAAGTACAAATCCCATTAACTAGCAATTCCCATTAAAATATATAGAAACCAGTTTGATCACTAACATATCTGAGATTGTAAAAACATTTTATTTGATTCTGTCATTTGCAATAGTTTGGTTCATATACCTTTTTCACAAATCCCATTTTCCACAAATCCCTATGACAAACAAAACAATGCAAAATATTTCAAAGTCACTGAAAACAAGCAGTCACTGTTGCATTTCATTATGCTTGAAGGATGATGTTTGATTGTGTTATTTTTTAAACTGTTGCACATCTGCATGCTAAAGAACTTTATACAAAATAATAACATGGATGTGCATTCTGGTTTCTGTAACAGGAAACTAGCTTGTTGGCCAAGAAAGCCTCTCTTTGCCAACAGAACATGTGTGAGTGTACAATGACAACACTTTATTTGAACACTTTCATGTTAACAGCTTAATAAAAGTCAGAGCTATAGTAAAAGCAGCTGATGTTACCTTCAGGAAGTGTAGTTGGAGGAGAAGCATAACCTGCAATACAAAAATTTCACTCAGTGCACATACTAGTGCAATAAAGTTCTCTAGTGTTTTGTTCTTCACTTGATATTACTAAACTGGGTGTACAAGACACCTGTTTCAACATCTGTCGCAAAATCTGTCCACAAGAGCCAGATGCAATACTGTTGCTAATGTATCTTGTTAGCGCATGCTTTACCGTTTGAGCAACAGGAATACTTGTATTCTTGTATTGCAGACAGCAAATTCTTAACAGGGTAATAAGTATCCTATTGTCATGCTAAACAGGCATGTTTATAAAGATCATGTCAGTCAAATTTGAAGCATAAATGAATTACTTACAAGGACACTGCTGCTTTTCATTGATCTGCAAAATAAATAAATCAGTCAATATTGAAAGCATAAAGCAAAGCAATGTCAGTTCAGTTATGCTGTTAAATTAATTTAATGGCCTACTACTGCATAAAAAATAAAACACATAAACAATATTACACTAACATTGCCGGTGGGGCAGATGAGCAGGCATTCAAGTCTTTCAGGGCACATCTGTAAGATGGCTGTCTTCAGTGTTGCCATTACAATTGGGAATATGAATGTCATATTTCCTTCATCATCAGAAATCCCTGCCACATTTCCCTGATCAGGAGAGGGAGAGAAAGGAATAATGAAGGATGGTAGGATGAACAGACGTACTGTATGTATACTATATTTACTTTTTTTGAGACAAGAATAAGTTTGCAAACCCTTTAAAAATATCTGAATTTCTGTTTTATTACTCATAAAATGTAGTCTGAGACAAACACAGTCTGACTTAACTAATAACAGAAACAATTGTGCTTTTTTGCGTTGAGTCATTGTCTTGTTGCATCACCCAATCTCATGAACTGCTGTCCTGACAATCTGCTGTAAAATATTCTGTAAGTGACTGCAGTGTCAGGCCCTGAAGCAGCAAAACAGCACAATTGGGATGACTCTTCAGAAGGCATTGGTGTTGGTGTGCTGTGCCAGTTTTCCTTTAAACAAATTACTGTGCATTTTTGCCAAAAGGTTTCAGCTTTTGTCTTTTGTCTTTTAGTCCACAGACTGATTTCTCAAAAAAAATTGTAAAAAATGTATGCCTATAAAAACATACTGAAATAATACAGTATTGCTAGACCAGTTATTCCTTACAGAATGTTTTGTTGATACAAGTTATGTTATATATTATTATGTAGTGGTGTTTCTTTGGTTGCTGATATTTGTTTAGGTGTATGCTTTGACATCTCTGTCAGGCCGCATAAAAAAAAGACATATCTGATTACAGATTACAGATATGAGTGCAAAATACAATGTTTACTAGGCTATTCGTTACACTTGCTGAGTCAGTATTAGAACACTTTTTTTTTTTACTGACCATATCACATTTCTTTAGATGTAGCAGTTTCTGACAATAGACACCACTTAAGAAATGGACGAAATACAACATGTAAATGTAGACAGATTCGAATAACTAAAGAAACAGAAATATCATCACTGTAGATGTACAGTACAGCTGCATTAGTATGGGCATGTGTAGTGTATGTACACTTTCATATTTAAAATCCATGATATAAAAGTATAGAGTCAGTATCCTACACCTATCTACATGATATGGATTTTATTTAAATGCCTACAGTAACCAAGAATAATATCAGATAGTACCTCATTCCTCATTCATAATATTGGTGATAAGAGACACCTGAAGAGAGGATTCCCCTACTGCATTCTTTGAATTCGTCCTATTTCAAATAAATGGGTGTGACTGTTTACTACACCAATTTGTTTGTGTTTGCAATTCTGTTGCTAAGGTTACAGCAAGACTTAAACCACAAAATGTTCATAACAGGGTCGTAGGTTTGATCTTGACATTGGTGTGAATATAACAGCAGACAAGAACCCCCCCCATTCAACTATCCCAACATTTGACCACAGTTTCATGTCATCTAAAGTCTTTATTTATAGCTAGCCAACATATTCATAATTCATAAAAATGAGTTTTTTTGTGGTAGTATGTTCAACAGATAGTTACACAACTGTGATTACATGAACCAACAACATTGCAGCGGAATCAGAGCGCTGGGTGTCTTAATCACTCTGTACATCACTTTATTTTAATATTGATTGAATTGGTCCAATGATGATTTTTAAAGAAAACTCACCTGGGACCTTACTGTTGCTGTAGTAACTTTCATGTGCATCTAAACCGCACTCTCTTGTTTCAGTGTGGATATTTCAGCTAACAGTTTGCTTTTTACATTCAGTTTTTTTGTTTGTTTGTTTTTTTGTCAGAACATGACAAACACTGGCCAAACAGGTGAACAGTTTACAAATCTGAGGTACAATATTCAAAACATTTATAATAATAAAGGAAATTTTCTACATCAAAATATGCATGAGTAAATTTAAGTAAGATCCTTTTTCAGCCTTTTTTTCCTTAACTAAATATCTTTACAGAGAAATGAATTTCTTAGTTTCTGCATGTTCTAATGGGTGATATTGTTTCAAATCAAGTTCCCTTACTTCGATGAGACGAAGCAGATGTAAATTTATGTTCATTAACAAAAGCAGTAACAACCGTACAAACCGTAACAATCTCATATACATAGCATAAAATTAAAAAATATTCTGGCTGTTTGTGTTAGGATTTTAGTTTTATTAAAATTAACCATTGGTCATCTATATAATTAGATCATGGTAGCCAAAGGTAAAACTATACAAAGGTAAATCCATGCACCTCCCTACCATGGTAAAATGTAACTATATGGTTTCTATGCTATTTCTTTGAAAACAGAAGCCTAAATGCATTTATTATAAATACAAATGCTACATGTCTACATTAATAATATAATATGTATATCCCACATTTTCACTGAGTTTGCTGAAATAAGCGAGTAAACGCATCTGCTCGCACTGTGCTGCTGTTTGAGCTGATAATTAGTCTGTGTGGCGCTGTTCCCTTTTGAATGGTCTCTCCAGTTGCAATATATGCATATGCGGTAAACTCATCAATCAATCAAAGACTGATTTGCATGCTGACATAATATCTTTGAATAACTTCCTGAGGATGTGAAAAGAAAAAAACTACCCACATAATGGCATATAATTGGCTTTTAATCAGACCAACAAAATCGAATTACTTACTGAGTGGTGCTGCTGATAATAACATTTACTGTTATTTGATTATTATAATACCATGTCATATGCATAACTATGACCGTGTAAAATACTATAAATTGTGTATAACCGAATCTGACAAATCAAATGTGGTTATATTTAACCCAAAATGCATTTACACAGAAATTACTGTTATGAAAAACAATACTGTTTTTACTGTACGTGCGACATTTAAAATGTTTTTCTTCTCTCAAATTAACTGTTACTTTGGGTGTAACAATACACTCCTGTCACGATTCGGTTTGATACATGATACTGATTTCACAATACAATACTCTCAGCATCATACTCTCACTATAATTTAAATAAATCACCAACACATTAAATAAGGGCCACTGAATGACAGCGAATGCATACTAAGACTGTCATTCTGCCAAACATCTTTTTTTTTTTTATGGACAGATAGAAATAGGCAAAGCTCAAGGAATGAACTCTAATATCTAAACTGCCTTTTAATGTTTATTTGACCAGGCATGTAAACTGGACACACCTCTTGGTTCTTGAAATACTAACAAATCACTACAATTCTAAAGTTTAGTTTTAAAAGAAGATATTTCAGATCAAGTTTCAGATATCTCAGATCATGAGGAGATTATAAGCTTGTCTACTTTCCATGGCACACCTTTATCTGGTCTCATCACTGTCTGATGCTAATAAACAAAAGTTCCTCTGCCACCCATCCGACCTACACCCACTCATAACTCGTGACTACAATACAAAGCTGAGCCATCTTCCCAGGTATGATGAAACACAGAGGGAAAGGACGTCCATATTAGGACTTCGATAGGACTTCATCTTAGGGAGAGAAAGGAAACATTAGCTTGTTTTTTTCCATCAACATCTGACATGACTGCAAACATCTGATGTAACACAACAGCGAGATTTTTAAACAGCTCTGTGGATGATTGCTACCTATGTCTGCAAATTCAACTACTAATAAAATAAAAATGAATGGCATAATTTTTAAGGTAGTGCTCCTATATGTGCTCTAAACTTTATAAATGTAGTTGATGACCTTAGTTCTGTGAAAGAGAGAAATCAATAAAGGCACATTAGCAAAGGAAACAGAAACCACAATCCACTTTCTTATTCTTACACTATGCTACTCAGTTACAGCAACAAAAAAAGATTGCCCCACAGTTTACAGTGGGAAAACACTCACATGCTGGACTGCTTCTGATTGCAACAAAATAAAGATACTGTAAGAAGGCGGCAGAGGTGAAATGGTTCAGTTGTGTGTATGTGGCCTTTGTGCCAGTGTCAGTTATTTGAACGTAAACGTCAGCTGTTAATGCTGTCAAAATGCTTGCGCAGCACGGGTGGCCAAGCTTCCTGCCCTTGGGGGATTTCCATCTGATACATGTGACACGTTTTTCTGAATGACAACATTAGATATTCTCTGATTCACAAAAATCACTCCCAAAAGCAGCAATAGGAACTGTTTATCCTTGTTGTGTACAAAAAACATGAGGTGGCACACAGAATCCATGCATGATTTAAAATAGCAAGTTTTATCTTGCTTTAGCTCCTAGTTTAAAAGTGCAAATGCCAGTTTTGTATAACACTACTTACAGTTTTCTTCTATTTAAATAAGTGCAACCTTTCAATAAATGTGTAAAGATGATATTTTATTGCACCTATTGTCAAGCGGTACATCTTCTTATATTATATTCACTTCCCAAACAGTATAAAACAGTATACAGAATTTAATTTCTTAAATCTCAGAAATCAAGACCTCACAAACTATTTCTGCAGCCAATTAGGTCAAAACAAACATAAAACCCAAGTTTTTGTCAGTAGTTCGATTTGATGTGATTTATTCTAACATTAGTAACAAAAACATCAATTATGGCCAAAACAAATCTTGATTCATTCAAGTCAGGGCTATTTTTGAGTGTCAGGACTGTTTCTTTATCTTAATCAAACCCACTTAATCCCTCGAGTTTATTAGTCTTGTAATAAGTGTCTGCAAGGCTACGATGCTGATATTTCACCAGAATCAGACACTGCTCTTTGTGGTGTGCTTGTTGGAGGGGCCAGGTTGGTGTTCCTGTCTCAGATGTCGTCAGGGGGGAATTTCCAGAAGATAATTCGACACACGGTAAAAATAGATTAAGATCAAATACAAAACAATGCAACTTTTATTTAAAAGTGAAATTTTGTCGTGACAAAACGTGGACAATTTCCACCACGGAGTAAAAAAAGGAATAATAATAAAGAAACTGTCACTTTATTTCTTGTAAGTGTGACTCTATGTTTTAGTGTGAATGTATTTTTAAGTTTATACCACAATGACTATTTGTAGACATACACTGTCAATTAATTTCCCTATAATTCGATGCCCTAAAACCGCAGGTCAAACCATTCCGACAACTTTTTTTTTTGTGTCTATATGGAATAGGCAGAACCCAGTCTGGGAAAATAAATAATTAAAATAATAAATAAATACGCAGACGATTATAGAGTGTTCAAGGGGATTCAGCTTGTGACAGGCTGATAGGCTATGAAATAGCCCTGCAATATGATTCTTTTTGACATCAGAGCCATATATAGATTATAAAAATTCATATATAAGATCATGTCACTGTTATTCAACCATAGATATCTCAATTATGTCATTTGAATATAAATAAAGTGCTGCATAGTTATGTGATTCACAGATTTCTGCAAAGCCAAGTGTTATGTTACTCGCCCTGCTTCATGTTAATACATCATAATGTTTCTCATTCACACACTGACACACACAGAATTATGCTCATATTACTTTATTATGCCATTACAATTTATTGCCTTAATTGTTGAACTATTGTTAGGTATTTTGTCAGTAATTGGATACAGTATATTCTGAAGTTTTAGCCTTGTGGTTGAATTTAAATATTGTGATTTGTTCACTATCCCGAGGGCTAACACAGGGGCGTAGATTACGCGGGGGACTCGGGGGACGTGTCCCCCCCACTTTTAATAACATGTAAATTCGTCCCCCGCACTTTTTCGGGCAAGTGTGTTCGCATAGAGGTTTTCAAGAGCAGGTGTGAATAAATATAGAGTGAAATTCAAAGAGACAGGATAGTCTTTGCATGATCTGATGTTTTATTCGGACCCAGAATAAGGCGAGATGAACATCACGGAGCGCTAAACACTCCGTGCAGTTTCATGCATACTCGAAGCCGGAGGCGCTCTCGCGCAGAAAGTCGTACGAGGAAATTCCTAATATGGACAAATGCGTCCAGCTATCACTGCATGACAACAGTTGTTTTCACAGAAAAACAGAAACGTTTGGAAACATGAAGACATTAAACATACGATAAAACATTTCTGTCCCCCTCACTTCTGAAATGATGGCTACGCCCCTGGCTAACACATTATCCCTCAGATTGGTCTGAAGGGAACTGCAATTTGGTATAATGTAACTTCTTTGGATTTACACAACTCTAATGAATTACAAAAGCAGATCATAAGAAAGGGAAATATAAACATCAATATAACCCTGATGTGTAAACACCCATTTCTAATATAATAATGCACATGTCCCTGGTCATGTTTTTTTTGTGTGTGTGTGTGTGTGTGTATTTTTAAAGGCAGCTGGAAAGTACCTTCCTCTGGCAGGGGTTAGGTAACAAAACAGAGAAGGTTTAGCAAGTTTATGGCACCTCTGGTCTCCTGCAGGGACATTAAGACAATGTTTTGTTAATCGTTATTGGATGCATTCAACAAAGAACTAAAGTGAATGCATTCAACAAAGAACTAAAGTAAAGAGGTATTGAGCAACCTCATGTGACTCACAGACAACATTAAGGCCTGTACATTGTAAGATGTGGCAGCCAACTAGTTGTTTAGCATACTGAAGACAGCAGGGGTTCACAGAAAATCCTGAAAATGTGTGCACATTGTGTATACGACTGCATTCTTCATCTGTGTGAACGTGGCCTAAAAGTCACCACAGGCAAAACAAAATTAGCTAAATTCTCTGAATGAACCAGAAAAGATATGGATATGGATGGTAATTTTTTTTTTACATATTTCTATTCTCTTAGCTAGGCATATGTATGAAAACACTATAAACAGTCACTTTTCCTTCACTGTAGTTTAACACTATTCATTGATGTTTAATTTCCAGGAACGCAGTTGGTGGTCTAATGGAGGGCTGGACTTGGAACCCAGTCAGCAGCTTACTTAAGCTTGAAGTTCTTGCAGTAAGGTTCTGCAACTCAGTTGTATAACACAGAACTGCAAACCTGAACACAACATGTGAATAAAATCATCTATAGTTTTTTTTCTGAACTGTGGATTACTATGCTGTTTGGATGAAGAAAACTGTGGCCTGTACTTGTCTGAAAATGGACACCAGCTTGGTAAGACATAGGCTATTTAATATGTGACTTGACAAACATTGTTGTATCCAAGTATTCAACATCTACTGTACGTCTGTGTGTTCTTAACAGGTCAGCAGATACATCAATCATATTTAAGTTCATTATTTGTTAGCTATAGTAAACACTTGCAGGATGCACTGTAAATATTTTTTTAGATGTTTTATACATAAATTCAACTTAAATTCAAAACTTAATTTAAGTTGGTCTTTGCGTTCATTAAACATAACAATACATTCTCTAAACTGTAAAACATCAATCAGAAATATTTAATAATGATAAACTATTTAATATTTATAACAAACATGCTCAGTGGCTGTTAGTTGACCCCTTATCAAAAAAAAACTTGACATTGTAAGTGAATGGTTTTTAATATTTTAAGCTGCTCATACTAAATGGCAAAAATAAATAAATAAATAAAATTTGTGTTGGTTTATGTCAAGTTATATCCATAAATATTTGGCAAAAAATGTTTAATGTCATTATCTAATACTCTGGTTTCTGGGTGTCATGGAACTACTTTGTTGGCCGGATCAGAGAATATTTTATTCATAACATAAATGTACCAAAGTGTAACTTAATACGCACAAGGCAATAAAAATAAAAAAGCTTTTTATTTTGGCAGCCTGATAAAGTTTCTTATAAATCCATTTCTTTCTTTTTGCCTTCAGTGAGGATGGAGAGACATCATAAAGTTGCATGTGTCTCCTTCAAATTGAAAACAATATCTTTTTGAGTTATGCTGTAAATATGACTCAGGCATATGTGACTAGTACTTGGAGGAAGATATATCTTTTCTCCTTTAGGAAGACTTCAATGTTGAGGTGAATATTGGCGTATTTTGAAAAACAATCTGAGGCATAGAAAAGTAAGTTAATTAGACTGCAGTGGTTTAAGTGCTTTCAAGGCAGAGGTTTTGTAGTGATGCTACTAAGATAAGATAGTAATGGAATATTACATTTTCACATTATAAGACATACTTAGAATACAAGAGGTATACATGATGAATTAATAAGCTTTATATTCAGCACTGACAAGTGGAAGAGACCCACGTCAATTTTTTTTTTTCTTTTGCAACATTGGCAATATTAGCCAAAATTAGGTTCAGTTTAGAGCAGCATGATTACAGGTAATGCAATAATCACAGACAATGTCTTTATGTATTCTTGTACTGTGAACTGTAACCTGAAACGTGTCTTATTAGAGGTTTTGTTTCAGAACATTATGGTAATTGAGAACTTAGAAAATGAAGATGCACTCACTAAGGGCTCTGGGTAAATGTACTGAATATTTATATCATTATAATAAATAATTATATTAATTAATATCATTGTAAATGTTTTAAAAAATTCTTAATGTTAATATTACAAATACTATAATATAAAGTGTTCTCCTCAGCTGAAAAAAAAAGATCTAAGGTGTAGAAAAATAAATCAGGTACACATTTGAAATATTTGTATAGTCTTTTATTAACAGAAATCCCCACCAAATATTTAGCACCTAGACAGAAGGGGTTCAAGTGCTTAAAAGAAAGAAGTCATTACAAAGAGTATAGTGATTCTGTGCAATACAATAGCTAAGCAAATATTATTAAACAACATTCATGACATGTATAATGCTTTAAACAGACATTTGTTTCAAACCTAGCAGTGCCCACTTCCTTTCCCACAAAGTAATAGTGGACACTGTATGAATATAAATCAATGGCTACAGTACAGTGAGGAAGGAGCTTTATCAGCAGATAGCATAGCACATGGTGACTATTTTGATTTAAACCTCGCCCCTCACACCCCTGTAATGTAAATTAATACATGTATATCATGTAGTTATTGTAGATTTACTTCATTAATTGTTTGTGTTATTATTATTATTTTTTAAATTGTTAATATTTGAGGCCAGATCTGAAGCAGTGGCAGGTGCGGAGTGGATTTCATTAGTAATGTATTAGATGTGTGTACTCACTGGCACAGCATTTCATTTCATTTTGCTTCCACAGCAGCAGTTTACAGGAAATACTTGCCCTGGACGTACAGTTACTTTATGTTCACACACATTTTATGCTCACTATAATGCCATGCAATCCAAATGCAAGACTGATTAGACCAGTGATAGATTAATAATACAAATAATATAATTAAATGTATATACTATAAATTAAATATATTAAGTTTTATATATTGTATATTACAATATAATTACAATTATTATTTTATTTATGGATATAATTGAATATACATATATACACTTATACATACTGAATGTGCCCGTTTGCATAACAGACACAAAAGGATTTATGATCAAATAATTTCAATTGTTTGAGGCGGTATAAACATATTTACACAGAAATTAATCATGAAAAACAATACTCCAAACTGGCACTAGTCATTTAGAAAGGCAAATATCAAGAAAAGAACTCTAACATCTAAACTGGCTACTGGAAAACACCTCTTAGATTTAGAAGAAGACATCTCAGTGTGAGGAGATTACATGCTTGTCTAATAACTTTCCTCATACGGCACACCTTTATCTGGTCTCCTTCATTGTCTGAAGCTAATAAACAAAGTCCCTCTTCTACACCCACTCAAGAACTCGTGACTGCAAAACAAAGCTGAACCACCTTACCCTGCTCTGATGCAACACAGGGAAAAGGACGTCCATATTAGGACCTTCACAGCCATTTTAGAGAGAGAAAGCAAACATTACCTTGTTCTGTTGTTTTCCAATACTTGACATGAATTCAAACATGATGCAACATAACAGGGACATTTTTAAACAGCTCTGGATGATTGTTACTTCTGTTTGCAAATTGAACTACTAACAAAGGAAAAGTAAATGGCATAATTTTAAAAGTAGACATCTGTGCTAAACGTAAATGTTATGGGGGACATTGTTTCTGTAAAAGGCACATTAGCACAGAAAATAGGCGTTAGTCACTTCCGTAAACACTACTACTCAGTTACAGCATCAAATATCTCACCCCTCTCATACAAAGGAAAAACACTCACAAGCTCAACCACTTCTGATTGCCACAATAGTAAGAAAAGATAAACTGGTTAGAATATCTGTTGAAATATTAATATCTTGAGAACTGAGAATACCTCACTGTTGTACCCTTTGCTTGCATCGGCACTCAAAATGTGCTGCTTAATCATTCTTTGGTGGTGGCAGAAGACAGTGAAAATGTTAGCAGAGTAAGTAAATGTGAACTACTGGCCAGCACAGAAAAAAGCCTTAAAAATGTTCAACGAAGGGACTTCCGGTTTCACGGTTAGTGAGAGGTCGCGCTGTGTTTGTGCTCCGACTTTTTTGCTTAATTAGTACTTACTGCAGCTGTCTTTACTTATAATTTGCACTTGATACAGTGTCTTTGGTGTCCAGGGAGCAGAACTAATACAGAAATGGGCAAAAATACTAAACCTGGCTGTGCTAAAAACTAGGGATGCACCGATACCACTTTTTCCAGTACTCGCCCGATACCGATACTTTTATTTTTGGTACTTGCCGATACCGTGTACCGATACCAATATTTTATTGCATTTGTAAATTTTTTAAATATTGGGTACAGAAACCAAAAGCGTATGTATATTGTTAGTTGGTTGACTTCATTTATCAAATAGATACAGTCAAACCAAAATATATTCAGACACCTTCAACATTTCTCACATTATCACAGTTTATTCGCTATAGTTTAGAAAATGGTAATAACATATAACAAGAAAAAAATATCAAATATATCTGGTCTGAATAATTTTTGGTTTGACTGTACATCCTTCGGTTATTTTCTCACTTAATTATACCCATTAAAATGTATTTTACAAGTTTTTGTTACTTTCACTGTAAATTTTTTTGCTTTATCTTTAATTTAATAGCATTAGAGCTGCTCCACTGCAGAGGCTTAGTACTGTAATCACGTGCTTTGCTGTAATAATGCAGGGAACCACTAGTTATAATGCTGTGTGGTATCGGCGTTTGGTATCAGGGCATTTTAACGAGTACGAGTACGAGTACAGGAGCTCAGTATCGGGCCCGATACCGATACCAGTATTGGTATCGGTGCATCCCTACTAAAAACCAAGATGCTTCAAGTAAAGACGGTGAGGCTTCCGACATGGCGGCGACACCAGTTCCTTTAACGGTAGAAGTGCTCGTGTTAGACCTCGAGAAGTCAGGCGAAGTTTGTCGGACTAATTCACAGCTTTGCTGAACTCTTCCTTATCCCCTTTACAAACATCGTTGGAGAGCATCCACAGCACTTTGGCCTCACACACCACCACTATTTCGGAGATGGAGACAGCTCTCACTGACCATAGCGGCAGGATTACTGAGTTGGAGATCGAAGTCAATTCGTTGAAGGCCAAATTAATGGCGGCGTCGGACTTAAATGCAACGTTTGGTTCTGCTGTGGATGATCTGATCTCCCGATCGAAACGACAGAATTTGCGGGTGGTAGGTTTCCCGGAAGGGATCGAGGGCAGAAACCCAAGAGAATTCATCACGGACTTCTTCTTTAAATCTGTGAAAGACGTTCTGTCAGCCCCTCCTGAAATTGATCGCGCCCATCGAAGTTTGGCGCCCAAGCCCCGTCAAGGCGATAGACCGCGGCCGTTCATAGTGCGATTTCACAGATTTTTGGATAAAGATACTGTGCTGCGCTGGGCCAAGGAACACAAAGAGATATCCTATCAAGGCCCGTTGGAGAGCATCCACAGCACTTTGGCCTCACACACCACCACTATTTCGGAGATGGAGACAGCTCTCACTGACCATAGCGGCAGGATTACTGAGTTGGAGATCGAAGTCAATTCGTTGAAGGCCAAATTAATGGCGGCGTCGGACTTAAATGCAACGTTTGGTTCTGCTGTGGATGATCTGATCTCCCGATCGAAACGACAGAATTTGCGGGTGGTAGGTTTCCCGGAAGGGATCGAGGGCAGAAACCCAAGAGAATTCATCACGGACTTCTTCTTTAAATCTGTGAAAGACGTTCTGTCAGCCCCTCCTGAAATTGATCGCGCCCATCGAAGTTTGGCGCCCAAGCCCCGTCAAGGCGATAGACCGCGGCCGTTCATAGTGCGATTTCACAGATTTTTGGATAAAGATACTGTGCTGCGCTGGGCCAAGGAACACAAAGAGATATCCTATCAAGGCCATACCATTAAGATCTACGAGGACTTCAGCTTGGGTATCGCCAGGAAGCGGTCAGCTTTCAACAGTGTGAAGTCAAGTCTGTACAAGAAGGGTATACGCTTCGGTATGATCTAGCCAGCCCGTCTGCGCATAACTCATAACGGTGAGCATGTCTTTGACACTCCGGAGGCAGCTGAACGTTACTTCCAGGAACACATTCAAGACCGATAATGTGCAGTTGCGTTGCTCTGTTACAACAGACAGCGGTACTAGACTATTTCATATACTGAGTCTCCATGTTGTCTCTATGTGCGCCAGTTAACCTGGTTCATGGATCATTTTTCATATGCTTTCCCTTATTTACAATGATTGCTTATGCCAGACGGTTTTGTATTCCCTGGCATACAAATGGACAGTCGTTATTAGTAGTTTGTTTTATTAGTAGTAGTAGGCTATTATCATTGTAAATGTTACTATCTTCTTTATTAGTATAATTCATTGTCGGAGTGGACTTCACTGCATGGTTTTCTGGTTGTGCTACGGTTTGTTCCTGCAACTCGTGATGGTTTCTATGGCGAGTTTAGGATGTTTGTTTTTTTTTGTTTTTTGTGTCGTATATTTTGTAAAATTGTTCATATTTTTGTGGAGGAGAATTATTGCTTAATCGTTTTGTTTTCCTTTTTTTCTTCAGTTTACAGGGGTTTCTTATTTTTCTTTCTGAACCATAGAAATGGGTGGTTTAAACACAGGGCTAATTAGTAGAGGATTTTCTGTCAAACTAGTCAGTTGGAATGTTCGAGGCCTAGGAGGACCAATTAAACGTTCTAGGTGTTTTCTCATCTTAAGAATTTGAATTCTAATATTGTTTTTCTCCAGGAAACACATCTGCGCATTGAAGACCACATTAGGTTAAGAAAGCCTTGGATAGGCCAGGTGTTTCACTCTAACTTTAACAGCAGAGCCAGAGGTACTGCTATTGTTATGCATAAGCGAGTTAATTTCTCCCCTTCTCAGATTATTGCAAATCCTGAAGGTCGTTATGTCATAGTCTTTGGTAGTCTCTTTCATATCTCAGTTGTGTTTGTGAACATTTACGCCCCAAACTGGGATAATCCCACATTTTTTACTTCCCTTTTTTCCCCAATTCCGAATTTAAACTCTCATTATCTTATACTGGGAAGCGATTTCAATTGTGTTATGGACCCAAGGTATGATCGGTCAAATCCTAAAACTTTAGAGCAAACAGCTATGGCTAAGGCAGTGTCAGCATTCATGGATCAGATTGGTTGTGTTGATCCATGGCGCCATCTTAACCCATCAAAAAAGGAATTTTCTTTTTTTTTCTAGTGTTCACTTATCTTACTCACGTATTGACTATTTTTTCTTAGATAAAGCTCTCTTGCCATTAGTTAGTTCTTCTGAATATTCAGCGATAGTTATTTCGGATCATGCCCCACATTCTATCAACTTGAATTTTGCTCATATTAAAGGGAGGACGAATCAGTGGAGGTTCGATTCAGGATTATTATCAGATGAACAATTTTGTGAGTATATCAGTAATAATATTGATGTATTTATTGAGACTAATAAGTCAGAATCCGTTTCACCCTCTTTATTATGGGAAACATTCAAAGTGGTAATTCGAGGTCATGCTATTTCATATATGGGTTATAAGTACAAGCAAAGAAAACAAAAATTACAAGACCTGGTTAATTCCATTGTTGAGATTGACAGGCAGCTTCTTAATAATCCTACTCCTGAGCTGTATGCAAAGAAGTTGGAGTTAAGAACGGAATTTGATTTGCTTAGTACGAAGAATGCTGAATTTATGCTTCGAAGAACTAAGGCTACTTATTATGAGTATGGAGACAAAGCTGGTCGATTACTGGCATCCCAGTTTAAGGGACTAGCTGCCTCTCGTCTAATTACTGAGATCTATGATTCTTCTGGCTCTTTAACTAAAAATCCATCTGATATCAATGATGTTTTTTTCTCTTATTATTCCAACCTTTATAAATCAGAACCTCCTGGGGATGATTCCATCATGGATCATTTTTTAGACAGTCTAGATATTCCTCGTATTGATGCAGCTGTAGCTGATGATCTTGATAAGCCTCTACAGTTAGATGAGATTTTGAAAGGTCTTCAGCTTATGCAAAATGGTAAGACAGCAGGTCCGGACGGCTTTCCGATTGATTTTTATAAAAGGTTTGCCAATCAACTAGCACCTTTATTGTTAGACATGTACAATGATTCTTTAATCAATGGCTCTCTTCCCTTAACACTCACTCAGGCTTCTATTTCGCTTATACTTAAGCGTGATAAGAACCCAGTTGAATGTGGCAGTTGGAGGCCTATTAGTTTGTTAAATTCAGATGTTAAATTATTAGCCAAGGTGCTGGCTTGCTGTCTGGATCCCTGTCTTCCTGAAATAATCTCTGAAGATCAGACTGGTTTCATTAGGGGGAGACAATTATCTTCAAATATTCGACGTCTCCTAAATATTATTTTTTCTCCATCCACTTCTGCCTCCGGTGAGATGATTATTTCATTGGATGCAGAAAAGGCTTTTGACCGAGTCGAGTGGAACTATTTATTCGCTATACTAGACAGATTTGGTTTTGGCTCTTTTTTTACATCATGATACGTCTTCTGTACACCGCACCTGTTGCCAGTGTTAGAACCAACTTTTTGTGTTCACAATATTTTCCCCTCTCTAGAGGCACCCGTCAAGGGTGTCCTCTTTCTCCATTATTGTTTGCCTTAGCAATAGAACCTCTTTCTATAGCTTTGAAAAATTCCTTGCTCTTTTCAGGTATCACTAGGGGAGGGATAGAACATCGTGTCTCACTCTATGCTGATGACCTTCTGCTTTATATTTCAAACCCCGTCGGCTCGGTCTCTAATTTGTTGCATATTTTTAACACTTTTGGATCCTTTTCTGGATATAAGCTTAATATAAATAAAAGTGAATGTTTCCCAGGTAATAATTTGTCTAAACAAATTCCAGCTGGGGCGTTGCCATTTCAGTTATCCTCTACAAAGTTTCGTTACCTGGGAGTAAATATTTCACATTCCTTTGATCTATTATATCAATATAATTTTTCTAAATTGCTCACACAAGTTAAATTAGATTTGCAATGTTGGGATAAGCTGCCTCTTACTTTATTTGGTAGAATTCAATCAATTAAAATGTTCATTTTACCTAGGTTTTTGTTCCTTTTTCAGACCCTCCCAGTTTTTTTTACCCAAGTCCTTCTTTAAACTGCTAGATGGGGCTATGTCTACTTATATATGGCAGGGCAGACCTCCTAGGCTAAGTAAGACATATCTTCAGAGACATAAAAAAGATGGAGGTCTAGCACTGCCTAATTTTTTGTTTATTACTGGGCAGCAAATATTAGCAAAATTCATAGCTGGTACACCTCTCCCCATTTAGATTGGTGTAAGACAGAAGCACAGCTCAAAGTTTACTACAAATCCAGTAGTATGCACTTGTCTTAGGATCTGGAGGCAATTCAGACAACATTTTAAACTCGCTGCTCCTTCTCTTTATGGCCCTATGTACAAGAATCATTTATTTATTCCTTCAACTCTAGATTCTGCTTATGCTTCATGGGAAAACAAAGGCCTTGTATATTTTTCTGATTTATTTATTGATGGAGTTTTCGCAACTTTTTCTGATCTTTCAGTAAAATTCAGTATACCACAATCTAACTTGTTTCGTTTCTTTCAAGTAAACTTTGTTCATTTCTCATTGCCCTTCTTTTCCAGTCTTGCCTGAACCCTCCTTATATGAGAAGTGCCTAATACAGAAACACAGGTCTATATCCTTTTTATATAATTTAATTCTCCCTTATGTTTTCCCTTCATCCTCTCGGTTTAAACATCAATGGGAAGAAGAACTCGGATGTAGTTTGGATTCGGATTGGTGGGAATTAGCTGCTGGTAGAGTTAACTCTTCTTCATCCTGTGCCAGACTGAGTCTGATTCAATTTAAGGTTTTTCATAGAATTAATTTTACAAATGTCAAATTAAGTAAGCTATTTCCGGGTGTGGATGCCACTTGCAATAGGTGTTCTCTGGCTCCTGCTGATCATACCCATATGTTTTTTTCTTGTCCAAAGCTGGAATATTTTTGGTATTCCTTTTTTGATACTTTTTCTAAAGTTTTCAATATTTCCCTTGAACCATGCCCCCTAATTGCTATTTTTGGTCTCCCATCGGATTTGAATAAATACACAAAGTATATTAATGTTCTTGCCTTTGCCTCATTGATAGCTCGCAGACGAATTTTACTACACTGGAAGTCTTCTAAATCTCCTCCCACTCTTTCATGGTTAGAAGATTTGTTGTCTTTTCTATATATTGAAAAAATTAAGTTTTCTTTAAGAGGTTCCACTGACAAATTTTTATAAAAACTGGGGTCCTCTACTTGACTTTATCAAAAATACACCACTTATATTTACTGATTTGTAATATGTATTTTTTAATTGTTAATTGTTCTGTGTAGTCTCTTGTTAATTGTTTCTGTTATATTTAATTCTGTATAATTGTCAATTTTTTTGTAATTTTATTTATTTATTTTTTGAAAATGTACTTAAGTTTTATTCTCCTCCTTAGGGGTGGGTGGGGTTTGGGTTTACTGAGGGTTGTGACTGTTTATGTTTGTGTCCACCCTTAGTAGAAGTTAGTAGAAAAAAGGAATGTATAGATTTATTAATATTGCTTTTTCATTGTATTTTGTATATTCCAATAAAAATAAAAAAAGTTCAATGAAATCACCCTCAGGGGATTTTCATCTGACACGGGTGACAAAGTTTTTCTGAATGACAACATAACACTTTCTCTGATTAACAAAAATCAATTCCAGAAGCAGAGATAAGAGACTGTTTTCCATTGTTTTGTATTTGACAGATTAGACTAAAGAAGTGCGACTTTTCAGTAAATGTGTTGAGATTAATGGCTCCTATTGTCAAGAGGAAAATTAAAGTTGGGAGTACATCTTCCACATAATTTAGGCTATTCACTTTCTGATCATGGTAAAATGTATTGTCAGCCACCCTAAATGAGAAGAGACGTCCTATCCCTTTCTCTGACATTTGTTTTAAGCAGTTAATTAAAATATGCATATGGCACATGAAAATATATTCCCAAAAACAGTATACTAATAGTGCTAATAGTTCTGTACAATTTAGGTAACCTTGCCCACAAACAACAAACTAATGAGTTCTTTGATTTTCACTGGAAATGTGATTTTTATCTACCACTACAAAACCATAAACAATGGGTGCCTCTTTAGTTTAAATCAAACTTTAATCCCTTATTAGTCTTCTAATAAGAGTCTGCAAAGCTATACAATGCTCATATTTCACCAGGGAGACTGTCCTATCTGAAGGGTTGCTTCTGGAGAGGAATTCCCAAATAGACAATTCGACGCACGGTAAAGACTGAATCAAATACAAAACGCAAATTCCAGAAAAAGAGAAATTTTGGCTGGAATTTTGATGTTGGGTGAAAAACAGTTAATTCTGGGTGGACACATCAATGAAACTGTTTCCACCACGGAGGAAAAAAAGTAATAATGATACTGTCACTTTTGTAACAATGTGATTGTTATTTGACTCATGTTGTAGCACGGACCCTTGTAAGTGTAACACACTGAGCGATGTGGCTGAGTTAAAATGCTGTTCAGTAAATGCAGTCACGGATACAAAGTAGTTGTCTGAGAGTTATTTATTCGCTCTGGAGAAGAATAATAGTGAAACATGGTGGCAGCGGTGAACTGTTTATGTACCGACGGAATAGTTTTTAGTGTCTAAACGCGCAGTTCGCCATGGAAAAATAACGTGCTAGAAAAGACGCGAACCTTGTTATACCTGTGTCGTGCTGAAAATTGATCGTCTGCCGAAAACTGATTCTTGCCTTCCGCGTCCGTCCCTTTTACACTTGCCAAAAAGTGATTACAGACTTTAGCCTACTTATTGAGTGAACTGTTCTTTCTGCCTCAAAATGACTTGATTTCATTCATGGTTGTTATATTTGACATATTATAGCTCATGCAGTCCTTTTTACCTGTTGAAATTCATGAGTGTAATTGTTCCAAATAAACTTATGCCCTCATGCCTAGGGTGCTGACACATCAAAGGAAGCCATTAAAAAAGACAAAAACCATTTCTGAGTTTGTGAGCATGCTGGCCAATGAAACAGTGTGTGTATTATTGTGTGATGTTGTGTATTCAGTTTATCTGGTGGACTTTCCCAGTTCAGCTTAGGTTTCCTTTTTTCCAAGGACTGGATGAGAGTGAGGCTGTGTGTGTTACCAGGAAATGAAATGAAATGGGGGCTAAATATGAGCATCAGATTATTGCTTTTGATTGTTTGGCTTGAAATGTAACACACAAGTCCTTTGGACCATGATGTGTTTTGTGCTTTTCACAGCTTGACAGCCACAGTTATGTTAAACAGTTTTGCAAAGTGGTCCGAGTCCCATCTTTTTCATATTTTGTCATTTTTTCCCTGTGGTAATAACGTGAAGGTCCTAATTAACAGCAAATGGAAGAAATGCATTATCTAGCACAATGTGTGGTCAGCTGTGGTATCTTGGCCAATGGGAGCAAATTAAGTTGTTAATACATTTGCAAAGCATTGATTTTCACACATAGTAAACTTTGGCAGTTGCTGAGACTGGGACAGTGTCCAGAGGAGAAAGTGCAGTTACAGACATTATCAGGGCCGGATTTACCTCTTTTCGTGACATAGGCAAAACAAATTGTTGGGCCCCCCTTCCCTATTAATATGTTAGGCCTAATATTACCACCCAAGCAAACTAAATATTTCTTAATCAGTGGAAACCGTTACAGTGTTTTCTATCGCAATAAGCGCTGGCGTTCAGTCAATAAAAATCGAATGTAGTTCTTAATTTGTTTGAGAACTGAGAAAGACCATTCCATTAATAGGCGTGGCGACATGGCCATAACCACTTCGGGAGTGCATTATTTCTCACAAACCACACATCAAGACATTGTTCAGATGATTTGTTTCAAGACATTTGACAAGTTTCCGTCCTGAAATCTCGTGTGTTGAACTAATTTTTTACGCACCTCATCCCAAACCTTCCGTTGCAAATTCCAAAACGTCATTTTAGAGCTAATAACAGAAGCTTGAGCCATTGATATGCAGGCTAATGCAGTTATTAATGCAGTCTAATGCTGTTATTAGAGAGAGAGAGAGCGAAAAAGAGAGGGAGAGAGAGAGATTAAGCGCGTATGTGAATACGTGCGTCTGTGCGTCTCTCAGCAGTGTTCAGCAGTAGCGTCTATTAATAGCGAATCTTTAAGTTAAACTGCTTCAAGAACCTCGCAACTGAGAAATGTCATGTAGCTTTTCAGCTGCGAAACTATTTTATTAATAAATTCGCGGGGCAGGGCTGACAAGAAGTTTCTGTTCGCCTCTCCGCGTGTGTGCGCGAGTGCGCGTCTGTAGCCTACTGTGTGTGCATCTGTGAGAGAGACTTGGAGAAAGAAAGCATGATTTCCGTAGCCTAGGCTACATAAAAAAGGTGGAAGACATGGAAATAGTTTGTCGTTTTTTACCCTATTTGTTTGTTATATTTATTTGCTCAATGTCTTCTGGGGTTTTGGTTCTTTTACTGTTGTAGATAGCCCATTGTATAACAAAAATATTATATATCTCTTCATTGTGTTTGGGCCCCCCCTGGACGAGCGAACATAGGCACGTGCCTAGAATACCTATGCGTAAATCCGGCCCTGGACATTATTGACCAGAAAATAATTTCATTCTGTTAATTATTCATTCTGTCCCAGTTTAATCACCCTCAAACCATCCTGTATAAGCCTTTCTTCTTTCAGACGAACACAATATGAGTTATATTAAAAAATACTGGCTCTTCCCAGCTTTGTAATGGCTGCAAAATGGAGTTTTGGAAACTCCAAAAGCGCATCCATCCATCATGAAAGTAATCCATACGACTCCAGTGGGTTAACGAATGCCTTCTGAAGCAAAGCCATGTGTTTTTGTAAGAAAAAATATCCATATTTAACACTTTATAAACTATTATCACTGCTTCCTGCTGTACACGTTCACGAGAGAGTCGAGTTACAACGAAAGATGAAAAGATTCAATTCAATTCAAGTTTATTTGTATAGCACTTTTCATGATACAAATCGTTGCAAAGCAGCTTTACAGAAAATTTTATGACTTTCATAAAAGTGGTTCAGGAAACCTAAAATTTAAACTTACTTCAAAAAGGCTCTAATGTATGGCTCTAATGTACACCAGATTTTCATAGCATGGTGAAAATAAATTCTTTTTTCAGTAAAATGAAATAAAAAAATTAAATTTCTAGTAGCAAATTACATTTTGGAGTGCACCTCGGACACCCCTCTGGCTCTACCATTTGTAAACAATTAAAATTATTTCCTGCTTGTATCTGTAACCTGTATAGTCTGCTTTTGTTTAGTTTTTCTGTCTGTTCCATGGTGTGCTTTGCCTGAGTTCTGCTCGCTAGTTAGTTTCTAACTGGATTACGCTCACCTGGTTATCTCATTATCTCTGTATATTCAAGCTGTTTATTCTGTATATCCACGGTTCCTCCTGAGAGTTGTCATTAAAGAATGTAATTTTGATATTTCTTTTTCTTTGTGAACTTCACTACAGCCACAGTCATAGTATTCAAAATGTAGGCTACTTGAAAGTCAAAGCTGCACATGCTGAAATTAAATGATTTCTTTCAGCATGTGCAGCCTCATGTTTAACATACTGTCACAGTTTTTCAGCCACAGATACCACAAATATTAACTTGTCAAGAAACATTCAAACTAAGTGCTACACAGTTATGTGATTCATGTGAGTGAATGTGGTTTTTGTGTCTTCACAGTGTAATGTTATGTTTCATGATACAGCACTCATTCATCAATGTTGACACACCCAGTACTATACTCATATATTACCTTGCCTATCATGCCATTACAAATTAATGTATTATACATTTATTTAGAGTGAAATTCTGAGCTAGTAAACAAAAGGTCATTCTATCACAGTAGACAATGAATGGAAAATTCCACAACACACTTGTCCCGGTGATCTTTTTTTTTTGTTTGTTTTTTTTGTGTGTTTAAAAGTAACTTGGAAAGTTCCTCTCACTGGCTGGGAGAAGGTAACAAAATAAAACAAAGATAAAGCACTTTTATGGAGATCTTTTTATTCTGCTATATAAAATTCCTCAACAAACAAAATCTAGCAGAGGCCTGCTGTCACAAAACATTCAAATTTATTTTGTTGTTCTATGTGACACTGAAGAGAGTTTATGTGTATTAGACCACTTGTAAACAGGGCAGGGATATTTAGGGAATATTTTTTCAAATGCTGTGGAATGCATTAAACCAGGAGTGTCCCAAACTTTTCCTGGTGGCCAAGGAGTTCAGCTTCAGTCTGACCAAACAGACTTGCCTGAAAGTTTCCAGTAATCCAAAAGACTTTGCTTAGCTGGTTCAGGTGTGTTTAGTTAGGAGCTAAACAGTACAGATACGCCTGTCTGCTTTACAGTTCTATCAGCTTGTTAAGTCTGATGTCACGCGTCACCGCTTCCGTGTCCAAACGCTCTATCAGATACCACAAGAAAACAACAAAAGGTGCTAATATACACTCACAATGTGATATAATACTACCAAAAAAATTATAATCCTAACCTTTAACTCCATACCGAAATCCCTGATAGCCAGACAATTAAAATATAAATATAAATAAATAAATATAAAAATTATTTGTGTTTGGGATGCTGTGAGCATGGAGACTGTAGTGTACACCATAAGTTTGAAAACGTTTAGCTTAATTGTTTAATATTATGAATAAACAGTGCTCATAAATGGCTGCTGAGGTAGTATTCTCAAGTGAAGCGAGTTGAGGCTTGGACCCGGACCCGGACCCTGTTTGGTAAGGGAGACCGGGGAGTGTTGTAACAATGCGTTCGATGTAGGACTGCCAGTTTGACTAGTAAGAAAGTGCTGTCATCAATGTCATAGACTTCCATCTTCTTTTCACGCTCTCAGGAGAAGTGGCATGTGATTATTACTTTTTATTTATTTATTTATCTTGCCAAGTGTTCATTGTTTTGTAAATGCAGCTATTAGACTATTAGCCTACATAACCTAAAGTAGCTGTACATTTTATGCTTTGTATTCATGCTAATTTCAAACCCACATGCTAAATAAAGTTAGCTATGCTATGGCTGCTTGGTTGGGAATAGTTGTAACAATTCATTAAAAATGTTCAGTCTAATGATTCCAGAGTCCAGTTATCTAGTCACGTGATCCAGTCACATGACGACATCCAGTCACGTGATGTTTTTGTTGCGCATCGAGGGGTTTATTCAGTACATTTGTTTCCATCGTAGTTTATGCATGTCTTTTTATCATATTATTTTATACCATTTTATCGTATGCCACATCTGTGTGTCCTTAAAGGGGGTCATATGATGTTGCTAATAAGAACATTATTTTGTGTATTTGGTGTAATGAAATGTGTTTATGCAGTTTAAGGTAAAAAAACCCCACATTATTTTCCACATACTGTACATTATTGTTTCTCCTCTATGCCCCGCCTTTCTGAAACGCGTCGATGGCTACTCTCCCAGGAAACAGTCCTCGTCCTCTGTAAAGAGGACATGCGTTGCACACATCTGAATATTTGGGTTGATCTGTTCTGGAACAGTGTTGTAAATACAACTTAACCACCAATTTCTAGTCGTATCCTCTTTTGGAAGGCCAAACAAAGTATTTTCGCTTTCACAACGAAACACACAGCGTTTTCTCGACATAGCGGCGGCGGCAGTAACAATACTACAGTGAGAAGTTACGCCTTCTTTCTTTGCGTGAACATTTGGGCAGCATTATGCAAATCTTCCCACACAGTGACGTAGACATGTGGGGGGCGTGTTTGAACGAGGCGTTTTAGGAGGGCGTGGACCAGTCCTAACTTTTATAATTTTTTTGATTTTTTATAATTTTTTTTGGGGGGGTTTGAGACTTTAGTCTTTGCAACTTTAGGGATCTTATCTATTCACGAACAGCTTGTAACACTCCAAAGAGAAAGGAAAACTTGAAATTGCATCATATGACCCCTTTAAGAAGTGACTGGATATATCAGTCGTTTTTAAAGGGGGCATCGGATGCCCATTTTCCACAAGTTGTTATGATTCTTTAGGGTCTTGATGAAATGTCTGCAACATACTTTGGTTAAACATCAATGGTCACATAAAACAACACCCTTTTTACCTTGTCAAAAACACTTATAGTAAACAGCAACCACTACAGTATCTGTGAAGGACCTGCAGGATGTAAGACTTGCATAACTGACACACTACTGTACTGCCCTTGTTTTGCACTCAGATTGTGTGAAGGTATATTCATTAAGTCCCTTAATAGCCTATTTGGGTAAAAAAGTAAAATGTCATTAACATAATATTGCATAATATTCTGGTTTCTGGTATCAGGGTACTATATTTTTGGTCAAAGCAGTTCTGATAATATTTTGTCCATTTCAGAAATGTACCAAAATGTAACTGGTTGCATCAATATTTTTGCTTTCTCTTTGCCCTCAGTTACAGAATAGAGAGACATCTTATAGTAGAACATATTATCCGCAAATTGAAAACACTGAAAACAACACATTCTCACTCTTTGCACACTGATTAATGTTATAGGACAACAAAGAAGTTCCTCTGTTTGAACTGCTTGATATTACTATGATTTCATCATGTGGAAGGAACTCATGCTATACTGTACAGTTCATATCAGGAGGAACTTTGGCTTTTTCGGTTGTAAAGCTGCATAAAAAGGTCAAATATATGACTAACTCTTCATACTTCCTTAGCAAACATTGCTAATGGACTATTGTTGTTGGTGGGAAAGGAGCTACTATAACAAAATACATACTTTCCCTAAATAGAGTAAGAGAAGCAGTGGAAAGATGTGTGTGAGTGATGTGGCACTTCCTGTCAGACTTCCTCTCTGGCTCATCTGTAGCTGGTCATAAGACCAAATCATAACAGTAACCAGAATCAGTGAATGTTGTCATTTTTGTACATTAAAATGCGTTTGTACCATGACATCTAAGTACCACGAGAGCTATAGAAAGCAGAGCAGATGGCTCCTTGTGCTTTTGAATCACTCTCGCGGTATTTTGATGTCATACAACGATTGATCTGCACAGTGCAAACAGCCAAAACCTGGTTATTTTAGGCCATTTAGAAATCCTGGGCAGAACGTGTCCATGGAAAGTGGCACATCTGCTCACCTTACAATAAATGCTAAAGAAAACAAGTGGGTTTTCAGAAGAGATTAAAGAACCAATAAAGATGGAGCAGCTCTGAGGTGTGCTGGCAGGCTGTTCCACAATCTAAGGCCCATCACCAAAAAAGCTCTATCTCCTCTTCGTTTCAACCTTGTGCAAGGAACCATAAGTAGGTTTTGATTACCAGATCTTAAATCTCTGGTAGGGCTATAAGTATGCAGCAATTCCGATAAGTAACGTGCGGCAAGGTTGTGTAAACATTTATATACAAATAAGAGAATTTTAAAATGTATCCTAAAATGTACTGGGAGCCAATGAAGAGCTCGCAAAAAAGGGGTGGCGGGATCATAATTGCGACCTTATTTAAGAAATTTGGCTGCAACATTTTGGGCCAATTGTAAGCGAGCGACCTGTGACTTAGAGATGCCACAATACAGAGAGTTACAATAGTCCAATCGAGAGGTAATATACACGTAAACAGCTATCTCAAGAGATATTTCACGCAGAATTTTTTTTATTTTAGAATATAAACAGAGCTGAAAAAAGCTGAAAGCAATAACCGAGGAAACATGTTTGACAAGTGAGCCGACTATCAAACAGCAAGAACAGCAAGAACACCAAGGTTCCTAACACACATAACTGACAGGCTATCCAGGGTAGAGTTGTTAAATTCGAAATTGTCAAATGGGATAAAGATTGTATAGCTGAAGGGTCATTTCTTTTAATAGGCAGATAGATCTGGGTATCATCTGCATAAAAGTGGAAAGATACGCCATGCCTTCTCAGAATCGAACCTAAGGGAAGCATGTAGAGAGAAAAGCAAAGGTGCTAGAATAGATCCCTGGGGAAGTCCAGATTCGAGATGAGCAGCAGAAGAGGTAAAGTTGCCAATTCTGATTGAAAAAAATATCACTGTTAAATAATATTTAAACCAATTCAAAACTGAGCCTTTTAGCCCCACAAAAGATTCTAATCTAGACAGAAGCAACTGGTGGTCTAGTGTCAAAGGCAGCAGTCAGGTCTAAGAGAATTACAATCACAGAGTCACCTGTATTGGTAGCAACTATATCATTTAACACTCTCAGCAGAGCTGACTCAGTGCTATGAAAAGGATTGAAACCAGACTGAAAAATTTCTGAGATATGGTTTGTACTTAAAAAAAGACTATAGTTGACAGTCTTTTCTAGTACCATAAAAATAAAAGGGACCACAGAAATAGGTCGATATTTATTTAAATCAGACATGTCTAAGGAAGGCTTCTTGAGCAAAGGAGTAACAAGAGGCCAATTTCAGACATGTAGGAACAGAACCAGTTGATTAACAATTGTTCAACAGGGAAAGCAAAGCAGGGCCAAAAGACTCAATTAGCTATTTAAAATACTGAGGGTGTATTACATGATGAGGACAGAAGGATGTAATACACTTCTGCGTAATGACTTTATGTAATTTCAGTGCTTATCTCCATTAATGAGAGTGGAATATTTAATGTAACTGTGTATATCGAAATGAAAACAGAGTTTAAAATAGTTTACTTCATTTACTAAAAGAGTTTGTATGCATGGTCTAGAATGTCCGTACGGTGCCTATATATTTATGGCAAGTTTATTATTATTAAAAAAATTATATGTGCATGGAAAATTGTGTACGCATATTTCTATGCCCATTTTGTGCATACGCCACGTTTATAAATGAGACACCTCATGATCATGAATTCTTTTTGAAGCACATGCTACATGCCTGTGGAAAAAAGTCACTGGGTTGGATCAACATAAGTAAATCATGACGTGAAGTTTTAACTGACCTCACTTGACCTACCACTTTAAATCAAAAGCATAAGTAATACTTCATTGCATGAGTAGTTCAAAAATGAAGAATTAAACTATAACATAAAGAATCAAGAATTCAACTATAAATATATATATTTATATAAATAAATATATATATATATATATAGATATAAATATATCTCTGAAACGGCCACCGGGACAAGACCACAGGAACCAGTTGAGTCCTCTGCACAATGTGACTTTGCTGCAGCCTGGAATTGAACTGCTGGTTTGGTCTGTTCAGAGGAGAACTGGCCCCCCGACTGAGCCTGGTTTCTGCCAAGGTTTTTTCTCCATTCTGTCACCGATGGAGTTTTGGTTCCTTGCCGCTGTCGCCTCTGGCTTGCTTAGTTGGGGACACTTCATTTCCAGCGATATCGTTGACTTGATTGTAAATGATTGCAAAGATACTATTTAAACTGAACTTAGCTGGATGATGACATCACTGAATTCAATGATGAACTGCCTTTAACTGAAAATTGAGTGTTTACTATTGTCATTTTGCATTATTGACACAATATTTTCCTAATTAATGCTGCACAGTTGCTTTGACACAATCTGTATTGTTAAAAGCGCTATATAAATAAAGGTGACATGACTTGACTATAACATTATATTAACTGTAATTGTTCTTCACAAATCTATAGCTACAGAAGGGAAGAACTGGCAAACACCATTGTCCTTTAATGTTTATTTAAGCATGCCTGTAATCTAGACACGACCCTTTTCTTTGAAATACTGACAGGCCCATGAATCTTTCAGAAGATATTATCTCATATCAAGTGTGAAGAGATATGATTTCCTAATGACTTTACCCATAATGCATACCTTTATGTGTCCTCTTTCACTGACTGAAGCTAATTACTAATAAATGTCGCTCTTTCACCAAGCCCCATCCTTCACCCACTCATAACTCGTGACTACAATACAAAGCTAAACCACCTTCCCCGGTCTGATGCAACCCTGGGGGAAAGGATGTCCATATTAGGACTTCCACAGCCACTGTAGAGAGAGACAGGCAACACAAGACATCACTGTAATTTTTTTTATGATCAAAACCTCACATGACATCCAAGATATGATGCAACATAACAGATATATTTCTAGTCAGCTGTATGGATGGCTGTTACATCTGTTTGCAAAGGCAGAAAACAGTGAAGAAGATATAATAGTAAGATTATTCTCACCTGCATTCAAAATTCATTGCAAGATAATTTTAAGTATATCAAAATCAGACCAATGAGACTTAAAACCTACTGTTGAGCCTTGAATACAGCAAATGAGAAATGTATTAAAAATCCATATAAATGGAGAGGATATATCATTAGCTCAGTCAAATAAACAGAAGTCAATGGAAAGTCCCCATGAGGATGCATGAACAAATGTGTGTGTGGTGGACTCCTGACAATTCCAATGCAGCTTTAACCTAAATCCATTAGCTTGAATCACTTGAGAGAGTACTGCAGTCTTCTCAGTTTAACAGTATTTGAGGATTACTGACAAACAACATCCTCTCAAAGGAGACAGTAAGGACTACCTCTTATTCCATAACTCCACATTCTTATTTCATAATTATGTTTTGAGGGGAAACTAGTAGATAGAAATGTAGAAAATTCAGTAGTGTTCAAAAAGCTTACCCAGATATTTTAAACAGCTTCCTTTCAACAGAAGCACTCTCTTTTTCTACTGGATATTTCCTTCCTCTGACAGATACTTGCAGACCACAGACCAATCAATGAGACTGTTTAGGAAACCACATTTGTCAGCAGTGTACTCAACTTAACAGGTCACATGTGATGGTCTGTTCACTATGTACAGTATGCAATATGTAAGTAAGGTACTATTTCAATGGTTTATACGTTTTATATTTTTATTGGCCATCTCAGTTTTGTCCTGATCTGACCTATATGCCGTCATGAATGCTACTGCTGGATAGGGGATTCACCCTGCTGCTTTCCCAATAAACAGGTGTGACTTGCAGTCCTTATACTACAAATAAGTATGTGAGCCAGAAAGCTGCGAGCCTAGCCAAAGCCACAATTCGTTGCAACCAGCCATTCAGAACTTCTACTAGCCAAAACAAAATGATCAGGAATAAAACAGATTCCAAGTCACAGCAGAGCTTTAAATATTTATTATTAAATCTGGTTCTGAGTCATTGAATTGAATCATTGAATCAGCTTTACAACAGTCAATCACAGTAGTCAACATTTGAAGTGGATCAAAACCTTTCATCAAAGTTGTCCTAAAACAAAAACAATGCCCGTTCTTTTCTTAGGACAACTTTGATGAACTTTTTTGATCCACTTCAAATGTTGACTATTATAAATACCATTAAAATAAAACCTGATTAGCTCTAACAGTTTTATTCTTTATAAAAATATATATGTAATCCCAGACAGTTACAGTTTCTGAAATATGTTGTTTTTTCTTAAAATTCGGTTTCACAGAACTTAGCACCAAAATGTTAGTTCTGGGTTGTGTATGACTCATTTTCGGTGTTTATGGGGAAATTTGATTTTGTTGGCATTAACTACACCTGAAATTGAGGAGGTTTTTGTGTGTGTGCGCCTCAGGAAGACTTTTGCACTGACCTTTTTTGAACATCTAAAGGGGCTGTATTATTATTATTATATATTATGTAATATTTGTATTTTTTTGCTAATGTAACCTAATTCACAGGCATTGCTCAAACACTTTGAAATGATGTTATATTGTCTTCTCTCTTCAGAAAACTTCCATCATGTATTGCCAGTAAACACACTTCATCTCAGTAAAGTGACTTAAGTTGCTGTTTCTTATATTTAATCTTTTTCCATCAACACTTTGGCTGGGTGGTCATTTTTACTTTGGACAGCAAGTGGCCTTTAAGTATCCCCCTTGTAACTCCCTCACGATGCCTTAGCAATAATCTAGCAACATGGTCCAGCCTTATCCCAACACATAAACATTGTAGCAATGTCAGTGTTGGTCCTTTTGACTTGAGACAATGTACTGAGGTCATTTGTAGAGGCCTGTTAGGAGCTCTAGCCAATTTTCTGTACCAGAACATCAAAATATACAGATTTGTTTCACTTGGACCAGTGTACTCATGTTATGGACGGAGCCCATGGACAATAAAGACCAACATTCAGTTTGTTTGTAGGACATTTTGATAAATAACTCCCCATAACCAAAAAATGGGAACTGCAGTGTCTGAGGTTTACACAGTTCATAATTCATGTAATCCTAATGATTAAAGCACAGTCTTTATACAGTATGCAATGCTTGGTTTTGACTTATGATAATACGGGGGGCTAGAGTCCCACACGTAGCAAAAGTGTGAGGTGTTTGAAGTGTTTTCTGTCTTTCATAATTCCAGTCTTTGGCACTATCAGATGAAAAGGTTAAACATGAGCCCCAAGATAACAAACAAGATAAGCAAGGTCTTATCAAATTTTATTGACAGAAAGCCCTTCGACAAGATAGGTAGCTAGATAGCAAAGTCAAAATGATAAAAAAGAAAAAAAGAAAAGTTTCAAAAGGTTACATTATCTAACAAAATACTTTTGAAAAATAATGTATAAAAATACATTCATAATGTATTTTTTTATGTATATTCATAATGCTTACACAGCTAATGACAGAAATACAATACATTTTGCATAATTCTCTACAAGAAGTGCAAATTTCATCTCACAATACAATGACAGCTGACGCTAAACTTATTATTTATCAGTATCATATTATTACACACAATATGACGTTAGCCCGGTTTCACAGACGGGGCTTAGACGAAGCCAGGATTAGACCATAGTTAAATTAGGACATTTAAGCAATTTTTATAAACATGCTTAGAAAAAAAACGGGTGTGCATCTTGAGACAAAACAAAGGCACTGATATATTTTAAAATCAGTCAGTGCAAGTTTATTGAAACAGTTTAGACTTACATTTTAGTCTAGGACTAGGCTTAAGCCTTGTCTGTGAAACCGGGGGAAAGTGTAACAGCATCCTTTCATTTTAAGGAATGATAGTCAGTATAGACAAATCAATAGTATGCAATATAAAGAGTACTTTATCATATATAGCTTGGCACACAGCAACAAAACCAATTTGATTAATTCTGGGTATACATACTGTCAAAGTATTTTTTATGTAAGACAGTTTGCTGTCAGAAAAAAAGTTCAATGGCAGTACCCTCAAAAGTACTTCTTTGTACTTTATCTATCCCTTCCGGTACTAATGCACAGCTTAGGAGCAGACAATGTAAAAAGATGTACATTTGAGTGTACTGTACCCTTTTGATACGTTTTCTTTGGATTAAACTAGTAATGCATTAGATGTGTGTACTCACTGGCACAGCATTTCATTGCATTTTGCTTCCACAGCGGCAACTTAAATACTTGCCCTGGTTGTACAGATACTTTGCTCCGCAAAGCCTTAGACTTTAGAGAGGGTTCACACTGACAAAACAGACATTATTCATTTTTATCACGATTGCAATTTCTGGTGAAAACTTTATGCAAATGAATAGTAATGTGATGCAGTGATTACCAATGTCATGATACAGGATACAACAGAAAATTACGATCACCTACAAGAAAAGAGACAATCTCCAGCAATTTAAATGCTGTCAGTGTGAACGTGGCTTTAGGCAGTGAAGTGGTGTTGACAGTGTAAACATTATCCAAAGTAAATATAGATCTGTGTGCCATGCTACATTTATATATACAATTTAAGAGCTTAATAAAAAGTATTACAAAATGGTAATACAAGAAAATTAAAAACACATACATGCCACCTTGACATCTGTATAACGAGTGCTTGATAACCAGATTTATGATAAAATTAGCAAAATTGAATCCCGAAAATGTACTTTGTTAAATAAAGACATTTTCAAAAATACGCACGCATGTAGATGTAATGCAACATGTAATACAAATCTGGAAGACTTCAGTTTTCTCACTAATACCACTTAGTGAGATCTCTATTAAATTTAGTATCATCATTCATTTACTAATACGTTTAAGGAAAAACTGTGCATGTCAGTATATATTATTATTATTATTTTTATTTATTTATTTATTTATGATTTATGTATATGAGATATATATATATATATATATATATATATATATATAATACAAAGCTAAATAAAAGGATCTAATTCATCATTATTATTAAAATTTGTTTTAGATAATGCAGTTTTTCTTAATTTCAGTGTCAGTGTCCTCTATAGTTCTGTATGTCATGTAGCACAAGACAGATTTAAGGTTACATTGGATTAAAAAGCACACACAAAGCTCTACAATCCATAAAAGTTAGATGCTAAAAACTACTAAAACAACGTTTGTGAAAATAATACAAGAAAAAAAATAAATTAAGTACGATAGTGATTATTTTGGTCATTTAAAGCTTTTTACCAAAGTGGCTTATATAACATGTATTCCAGGCACAGTCCCTCTGGAGCAACCAGAGGTGATTTGCTCGAAGGCACAAATCATTGGCACTAAAGTAGATCTTTTTGTTTTGGTTTACAGAAGCATTTTGCGCTGTGGTAAAAAAAAAATCAAAAGTCTTTCAGTCATTATTTGTACATGACACACACACACACACAAATAATGTAATTGCACCAGTTACATGAATGAAATTTTCTTTATTTCTTCTAATAGGACAGAAGGACAATGTCATCTTTACATATTAAACCCAACTTTGTAAAAGGCACTCACCTTTTTCCAATGACCAAAATGGCGGTACATACTCCAACAACCACGATTACGATTACGATTACGATTAAAGCAATCACCAAGGCAGGTAAATCTGTTGAATATACATGTAAAAAGATAAAAGAAGATTATAGAAGATTTAGATTTTAGGTGAAATATCAGACTTTAAAAGGTTTAAAACTATTACCCTTACCGTTGCCATCATGGCTACCATATTGTTCATCCCATGTTGTATTATTTCTTGGCAGGGGGTCACGTGCTGCTGAATGTTTCAAATCTGTAACTTCAGACAAATACAAGCAAAAGCATAGGCCTACTTAATACACAGAAAAGTACTAGTTTATAGAGCATGTGTGGTGCGAGGCTTCATAATGCTTACCTGTATAATTGATAACACAGCTACACTGTAAGAGAAGAAAAATGATATTTTAGAACCTGGTCTGTCCTAATGGCATGGCACAGCTTTTAGAGCCACACAGACAGGCTTATTTATTGTGTGTAAATGAAACCGACACATTCATTACTACTACCTTGCCACAGTCAAGTTGCCACTGCAGGTTCTCGCAGACACGGATTGTCAGATTCTGAGGCGTTACATCCACTACAACCGGTAACCTCCTTCCACCGGCATTCGGAGTTGAGTCGACAATAAACGTCCCATTCTATACAGACAACAACAAACCGAGGAGTTACTAAACATTTGACTGTTTTTAAATGATAACGTCTACAATTAAATCCAGAACAGCAAACGTTCCCACCTGATAGTACCATCCTTGTTCGCACTTTTCAGAGCACGGGATCTCCGGCGGCACAGTGTATATGTATCCATGGGACGAGCGCAGGCTCTCACACGTTATTTCCTGATTTGCAGGGCATTCTGATGAGTAACACATAACCCCATTTAATTACACGACATGTTTTATATTCTTTTAAGATTCATTAGCGAGTTTCAAAATAAATAAAGATCAATGTACGGAATTCACCATGCTTAGATGTTATGAAAAAATAAATGTTTGTTACAGTGGGAAAAACTTTTACCGTTACATGCCGCAGACGCACACCTCGCAAGAGTAAAAATAAATGCTGACAGTATTGTCTTAAAACTGGCCTTCGGATGCATCGCTGCTGTCACGAATGTGAGCTGCAGCCGCGGAACTCACACACTGACTCAAGCGAGACAGAGGAAGAGCTTTTATAGTGGGCGGGTCTTCAGCGTGGCTCGAACCACGTACAGCCAATCATAGCAAAATACCGTGATCTTCATGCAAAATACACGAACCCACCCACACCCGCACAACTGAGAGGGAGGCGAGCGCTAGAGAAGCAAACTAACTTCAAAAACCTTCTCTCAAGAATAAATCAGCATTACACTTGCACTGTGACCAGGCAGGGTCATCAAAATGTAGCTTACCATCTTAGTTGTAGCCTCTATAGAAGCTGTGTCTGAACCTTCTGGGTTGTTGTCGTCATCTCATATATATATATATATATATATACACACACACACACACACACACACACACACACACACAGAAACTTAAATTTAAATTTAAATTATAACATACTCTTAACATTTAGTAAAAATGTATGCAGGGTCATTCTTGTTGAATTTATGTAGTCACTCCTGCTTGTTTTAAAGTCCTGACTTTTAAAAATAGGAATGAAATTAGATGATATCTAAAATACATAGGCCTATTTGTCAACTAGTAAAAAGCTCAAGCAACTGCCATAACAGTCACAGAGTTTCGTACCATTCTGATGAAGTAGCGATTTTTAAAATTTCCAAACATTTTTTTTCCGGTCTAAAATGGCCAAACAACACCAGAGGGCTAATTCTCTCCCTTTCTGGAAGCCTTCAAGCCTTCTGGAATCAGCAACACTAATCAGTTAACTAATATCAGTTGTTCTGGTTGTTACACAAGTCAGGGTCAAGATATAAATGATACATATAAATAAATGAAGAAAAAAAACATACATGTTAAATATTTGAGGCCAGTTCTTGAGCAGTGTTAAATGTAGTGTACAGTTGCAACAATTTAAAGAGAACATATTAATTTTAGCTTGATTCAGGATTGCCAGTAGCACAAGCTATTAAAGATCACCCTCAGGGGATTTCCATCTGACACAGGTGAAATGTTTTTCATAACAACATCATTAGATATTCTCTGATTCAAAAAAATCACTTTCAAAAGCAGCTATAAGGAACTGTTTACCCTTGTTGTGTACAAAGAATATGTGGTGGAATTAGAGTAAATAAGTGCAACCTTTCAATAAATGTGTTGAGGTTAGATTTAATAGCACCTATTGTCAAGAGGAAAATTAAAAGTGGGGGTATTACAAGACAGTATTACAATGTCCTAAATCTCAGAAATCATCAACACTTCACAAACTACTTTTTCCAGCAAATCAGGTCGAAAAAAAACTAAAACAAAAACATGATTTTTATCAGTTGTTTGATTTCCACAAAGCATTAAAACGTGATCTAGTATAGCATTAGTAACAAAAACATTAATAATGGCCAAAAAATAACAAAGAAATTCTTGCTTCTAGACTATTTGTGAGTGTCAGGACTGCCAAGTGTCTCTTTAGCTTAAACAAACCCAGCTTCAATCCTTCAAGTTTATTAGACTTCTAATAAGTGTCTGCAAGGCTACAATGCTGATATTTCACCAGGGACAGACATGTGTGCTTGTCGGAGGGACTGAGTCAGTTTACCTACCTCAGATGTTAAAACACATACATACATACATACATACAAGTAATAGGTGCTTCAGGTTACCAGGTCTGCAAAACGAAACCAGCCAAATTGCTATTCAAAACTAGGAAAACAGTTGACTTGGCAAAACTGATGTGTCAGCAGGGGCTTTAATGTTTCCTTATAGAGATATAATCAGTTGGCTGTTTTTGTGGTTAGTGCATTCTCTGTAAAAAGAAGCGTGACTAATGTCACATGAGGTGTACCCCTTACCAAGTATTGTCTTTGTTAATGTAACCAAGTACACAGGCAGCATTCAAAGACTGTTATGGAGAGGGGAACTTATATGTCACTTTCGTAACATTAATTGTCTCCATCCAGCCCCCTCAACGAGAAACACTGACATTATGATTCATGCTTTAGTTACATCGCATATTGATTACTGTAATGCTTTTTTATTGTCTTCCTCACAAGATAATACACAAACTACAGTTCGTCCAGAACTCAGCTGCACAAATCATTTCCAGAACTCCTTTGGTGGAACATATTACGCCTGTTCTTCAACAGCTGCACTGGCTTCCTGTTAAACAACAAACTGAAATCAAAATGAAAACCTCCCTTCTTATTTGGCTGACCGTCTTTCCATATACACTCCTTCCCAAACTCTTAGATCATCACTGTGATTCTCTTTAGTTCTTCCTCACAAGCGTGTGGCTTCTATGGGGTCTCGAGCTTCCAGCTTACACTGCCTCTCATCTGTTGAACACTTCCACAGGATGTTTGCAATAGTAACACTCACACAGGCTGGAGGACAGAGGCACGAGGAAATGAGGAAGCATCAATTTTAGTATTGAGAAGCACTGACTTGACGGTTAGTTTTATTCACTTCAGTCAGTAAGTAGCCAGTATAGCAACTTTAGTCAGTAGCAGCTTCTGCCTAGCCACACCCTAGCAAGCATTCAGAACACCCTTGTAAATGTATAGCAACATGAATTAGACATATCTTGAAGCCACAACCTTGTAGTACCAAGAGGGTGGTCTCTCTTTACTCTGGATAGCAAGCGGCCTGTATCATCTTAACAACTGCTTAGTCATATAATTACAACCATATAGAGCACCCTAGCAACCGTATACCAACGTTACCCGGCCATTTCTCGACTCACAAGCATTATAGCAACATGGGGTTGGTTCTTTTGACTGGAGTCAGTGTACTGGGGTCATTTGTTGGCCCCTGGGGGCCTCTAGAACAAGAATTATGAGGCTGCGATATTGTGTCAGCAAATTCAAATTCTTTTTCTTTTTTTTTGTCTGTGAAAAACTATTGTCTGTCACCCAATTAGTAGGGGGACCAAATTAACATGTACCTTTTATGCCAGATGTGGGTTTATTTAACTTAGTGTTATGAGGAAGAGCAAGAGACCTTGTATATGTTAAAGGAATATGATTAAATTAAGAACGTTTCATCCAAAAAAAAGGAAAAAGAAAAAAGCTCACCATTTACTCACCCCCATGTTGTCTAAACCCCATATGACCCTTGGATGGTGCCCAGGGACAACCATAGGCAGTTCAGGTTGATGGTATGACATTTTAATAGATAACTCCCCTTAAGTTATTGTTGAAGTTGAACATTATTTAAAAAATGGGAGTTCACATATGTATTGTAGTGGCTGAGGTTTAGGACTGAGGATGACTTAAGGATGATTAAGCCAGTCAAGGCTTTTGTGTTGACAGTGTGCGTGTTCATGGCCTGTAATTATGTCAGATAGACCACACCACTGTGTGTGGTTTTGGTTTGATGACTGGAAAACCATTTAGCATCACTGAGCGTTTAAAGGTTTAGTTCACCCAAAAATGAAAATTAAGTCATAATTTATTCACCCTGGTGTTGTAATACTGTATGACCTACTTTCTTTTTTTTTTCGGACCACAAAAGGAGATTAAAAAAAAAAAAATGTCCCACACGTCTCTATAAATGACTGCTAATGTATTAGCAAACCCCTCTGACTGTGCTTTTCAGAAAAGATCGGTTTCTAGTCAATCACAGTCAGTTTAGCAGTAATTGAAACCAGCATGTACCGTCAGATATATATATATATATATATATATATATATATATATATACTGTATATGTGGTTCCATGGCAGCTTCTGTGGTTATTTCGTTATAAAAAAATTCTGTGAAATTTGCGGTAGGTAAAGATTTGCAGAGGTAAAGTAACTCTCTGTCTCACCTGTATCCACATCAGCTGGATAGGGGCTGGATGTTGACTGCATGGGTTTTGTATGCAGGGAGGTGGGGTTGGCAGTGAAGCAAACAATAACACATCTCATTACGTATCCACCTGCTTGGCTTGGCTTGCTTCATTCTTCCGTTTTTGGTGAGAGTACATTGTTGGTTTAGAATATGTTGTTGAAAATGTCCTGCCCATTTTTCTGATAAATGTGTAAACATAGTGGCTTTCATGTAAGTAAATGTCTTACAAAATATTTAAATATGATTCTTGATTTCCAACTTTGTCATAATCCTTAATCTTTTGGCCTTGAATTCATAACCTAATGAGGTAGCGTTCCTAAACTCACAGAGGGTCCGATTATGACCAAAGCATTTTGGATGAAACATTTGTACAGTGGCAGTCCACTGTAGTCTTCTGATTAGGCAGTTTGAATGGCTCAGGTTTGGCTTAGTCACATGATCAAGGAAAGGATTAATTCATCAAAAGTAATTAATTGTCTCGGTTCTATGTGAAAAATTTACCTTTCATTCTACAAACTATTCTACTAACTATTACAACCATTTATCTGTTCAAAGCAGTGTTGACACCCACTCCCGTGACATAACAAAAATGACTGTCTGCTCTGTTACCCTGTTGAGATCATGGAGTGTTAGTGTGTTAGTATTATGAACAAGATATAGAAACACTATACAGTAGGCTATGCTAGGTAGCTGGGATTGTGGTGTTTGGCTGTGTTGGATATATAAATGTAATGTAAATTTTATGTAAATTTAATAAATGTAATTTGTTTAATGTAAACAAATGAATCGTTTACAGTATAGTACAGTAGAACATTGTCTACTGTTGTGGAAATTCGCAATGCTAATCTGGCTTCACCACAGACAATTCAAACAACTACCAGTTGTTAATATAATAACTACAGTATCTCAAGCTAATTCCCTGAATTCCCCGAATACTTAAAATCCAATACAATACTTCCCTGAAGTATGGCGACGGCGTCCCTTCAAGAAGCTACTATCACTACCATTCCTACTATCATTCCATCACACTACATAGATGTGGTTTGGAGAATGGATCAATGGATGTTCGTAAGCATTTCACCACAGCAATTAAGAGTTCATTTGCTGTACAGTATGACAAAATGCTTATGGTAATTCATATAAATTCATATAAACTTTGAGAGATTAAAGGGTGAGCATTATAGGTGCTGCAGAAAGATATAAAATACTGTATATAGTTTACTTTTTACCTGTATTTCACACATGCAACACTATGCAACAGCTTCTTTACACAGTCAAGGCAGTTTCTCCAAAGCAGCTCTAGCTGATACAGCGATATCATTTATTTTCAGTGATGCATGTTTCATGTTTATTCTGACAATCATTGGAATACAGGCAATTAAGAAGAACATAACTTATTTCATATAAAGGGTTTCTGTTTATTAAATGTAAAATTCGAACGTCTATTTATTTATATTGCATCTAATACACTTTACCACTGCATTAAGCAAAGTGAACATCGTGTGATTGGAAATATTGTCTTACAGCTCTCTTTTTACCTAATTAATATAGTTAAAAGCACAGATAAAGATGCTATACTGTATATTGACATTTTTGAACTCCTGACCTTGAATATGCACCACTGGGAAAAGAGAGGAAAATCAAAGAATGCTATAATGACCCTTCACCTCAACCCTCAAATCCTCTTTCCTTTCTGTCCTATCATTTTTAGAAACAAAGGGCTTCTCTGTAAGCCCATCTGAATGGAAGGAAACACTTGGTTCTGTGACTCATGTTGGCTGCAGACACTATAGTGGGACAGTGTTTCCAGAGTCTCATAAATACCATTCATTTTAGTCTCATATTTCTCATTTAGGAAGTGAGAAAGTAGCCAAGCGCAGATTACAGCTATCATATTTGTCATCTTTGATCTTTCGTATATGTATTGATGACACACTTGAACTAGTCACAGGTGCAACAACAGATTTTATATGTTTTAAAATGACCAACTTGTGATCAAGTACGTGTATTGTACTGACTAGTAAGAGACAGAAAAGCAATACACAACAGCTAATGAAGCTGAAACTTATCTTCCCCGTTTTTTGGCAAATGTCAACTGACCACAAGCCTTTTCTTAGTATTGTTTGTTTCCACATTTTCAAGAATATACTCACCCTTTACTATGTGACAGAGCAGTACACTATAATCACCAGCACAACACTTCCACATTCCCACATTTGTCAGATGGTTGGGAAATGTGACTCTTTGGCTAGTTACAATTAAAAGTTATTTTAGAGGTATTAAAGGGTTAGTTCACCCAAAAATGAAAATTAGGCTGCGTTTTACTCACCCCCGAGGCATCCTAGGTGTATATGACTTTCAGATGAATCCAGTCGGAGTTATATAAAAAATTGTCTTTGATCTTTTAAGCTGTTTAATGCCACTCAGCGGGTGTTGCATTGCTTCAGTCCAAAAGAACTTAAATAAAAATCGCCCATCCATAAAAAAAAATGTCTCACACGGCTCCGGGGGGTGAACAAAGGCCTTCTGTAGTGAATCGATGCGTTTTTGTAAGAAAAATATCCATATTCAAAACCTAATAATCACTTGAATCTAGCTTGCGCTCACTGTTGTAAACAGAAGCAGTTCCGGGGGAATGATGTATGAGGTCGGCTTTGCGCACGCGCCGCTCAGAAGTAACGCACGCGGAAACGCAGGGGAGAGATCAAAACAAAACAACGGTCAAGAATTAGAAGTACAAAACGAGGATTTGTAAAGAAGAATGCCAGAGGATTTTCGATATAAGCCAGGAGACTGGTTTTCCTTTGCTAAAGTAAGGAAACTTTGCTTCCTTTGATCCTGTAAACAAACGTTGGTTTTCGCAACGCTGACCTCCATACGTCATCCGGCCGGAACGGCTTCTGTGTACAACTGTTGGCGCAAGCTACATTAAAGTGATTATTACGTTTTGAATATGGATATTTTTCTTACAAAAACGCATCGATTCACTACAGAAGGCCTTTGTTCACCCCCCAGAGCCATGTGAGATACTTTTTTTTATGGATGGGCGATTTTTATTTAAGTTCTTTTGGACTGAAGCAATGCAACACCCACTGAGTGGCATTAAACAGCTTGAAAGATCAAAGACAATTTTTTATATAACTCAGACTGGATTCGTCTGAAAGAAGAAAGTCATATACACCTAGGATGCCTCGGGGGTGAGTAAAACGCAGCCTAATTTTCATTTTTGGGTGAGCTAACCCTTTAAGAAACATGATTTTCTTACTTGACCTTGTCGTTCTTACAGTTTAATGTTTTCATAATACTGTGGTTTGTAGACATGGTGTTATTTGTTCCGTTTGTAGACATCCCCAGCTCAGCTTAGGTTTCCTTTTTTTCCCAAGGACTAGATGAGTGTGTGAGGCTGTTTTTGTGCTTTTCAAAGCTTGACAGCCACAGTTACTATGTTAAATAGTTTTGCAAAGTAATCTGAGGCCCATCTTTGTCTCTCCCACCCACACCACTCCACCCAGGCAAAAATATGTCATTTTTACTGTGGTAATAATCTGAAGGTCCTTCACAGCAAATGGAAGAAATGCAATATCCAGTACAACGTGTGGTAAGCTGTGGTGTCTAGACTAATGAGAGCAAATTAAGTTGTTAAAACATTTGCAAAGCAGTGATTTTCACATTTAGTAAACTTGGGCTGTGGCTGTGATTGGGAGAGTGTCCAGAAGAAATGCATTTTCAAAACAGTAACAAGAAAAATACTAGTTGCTGCCAGTGTGTAAATCCCACAAAATTATCTTCTAATCTAATCTACTGTAAGTAATCTCAAAGTATGGCAAAATAATGTAAAGCATGGCTGTCAAGTAATCCAAAATAGGTTTTTCAAAAATCCTTTGTGAAAAATTAAGGAGCTAACAGTTTCCACTTACTTGAATACAGACTTTGAGTGAATTGACATTCAGTAACAGGGCATTCCTTCAGCAGGCATTGAGTCCTAGTTGTAGTGGGGAGCAGTAGTGGAAGTATTTATAACAGCCTTTGTTCACAGACACAGTCATACATTCCTTTTGAAAGTTACATGAAGATGAGGTCAGTCTGTGATGCAAGAGCTTCTGAACTGCAGAGTGTGGATGTTTTAAATGTCCTTCAGCTTGCACTTGGGGTTCACACAAACCCTGAGAAAGGCTGTTGTTGTCTAGGGCAGTTGATTCCCATCCTGAAGGCCCCCTGCACTGCACATAGCAGCCCTTGTGGACTTGCGGACAATGACTGCTGCATGTGTGTCCATTAAGTCCACGAGACTGTAGAGAAAATATGGACTCAGTGGAAGACTGCGAGGGTGTAGGGTTCCCTTTAGGAGAGGGCCTTTGTACTTCTTCCTCATCTAATACACCTGATTCAACTAGTCATCTCATTTGAAAAAGCGTGCAAGATGTGAATCGTGTGTGTCTGATAAATGTATTTGTGTTGTCTGGCCTAGGAAAACTGACATCACATTATTTTTAGAGAAAACGGCCAAGAGTAAGGAACGGTTCTCTGCAACCAGCAATGGCATTATCAAAATGTCTAAATCTGGTTAATTGACTTTAGAAATTGCTCATTTGGTGGATTTGAGTGGTCGCAAGGTCTACAGAATTATTGGACGGCACTGTGAGACCGCTTGTCTGGTATCCAAGTCATGTGGTGTCTGATAGACAAAACCAGTTAAGATCAAGTCTTGTCTGGTACCCAAAAATCAGTTTAAAAAACAAAATACGGTTTTGTCTTGTACCCACAATTGTGTTAACTAAAAACTTCTATCAGCCTGAGAGGCTGACAGAGGAAGCCACAGTGATGATCATAAAGAAAAATGAGCAGGGTTTATTCAGTAATCTTATGTGTGTATGTTTAAATGCTCAGACTTTGTCTGAATGCTGTAGCAGGCTGGAAATTTTCATTGCAGATACTTTTTGTGAGAAGTGAGAGTGTCACATCTCTGCTAGTAGATGAGGCCTAAACAATTATTCCTTGTGAAGGATCTAAGAGATTTGTGTATTCTAATTTCAATTCCTATTAGTTTGTTTTGGTTATGCCTCAAGGTGTCATTATGGTTAGGACTGTTTTAGTGCAGATAACGACTCAAAGGAAAAATGGATAAACAAAATTCCCACCATAATGAGAAAATAATGTAAATTCCTGGTGTAGACAGAAATTAAAGGATTAGTGCAGGCCTACAAAATAGCTCTCCAGATCCAATAATTGATATGTTTGCTTTGATATCTGATATGATTGACTATAGAGGGTATGCATTGACGTCACTTTCCTGCTGGAACACGCCCCCTTAGCCGGACTGAGGCAAAAGAGCCTGCTGCATGACTGGATTTAATAGGGAAGCTGCGAAAACGCAAATAAAATACATAACCGCAGTCACTCCAGCTGACGGTGATGTCACGTGTATACCCTCTATAAAAACAGCAATTCATGCTATAAGATCCTGTCACTGTAATTCAGCCACAGATACCAAACATTAACTTATCAAGAAACATTCAAAGTGCCGCAGCTGCACAGCTATGTGAATCATGTGAGTGAAAACTGGTTTCATGTTACAGTACTCACTCATCAGTGTTGCTCATTTAGACACACCCAGTAAAGCACTCTTATATTTCCTTGTCTATAGTATGCCATTACAATTTATTGCGTTGAAATATCATAGGTATAAATTGTCACAGGTATAATTTGTCATTAACTGATACATGTCAAAGTACTCACTGAGGTGTTGGTCTTGAGGTAGAATTTATTAATTTATTTTGAATGGAGGATGATGAACAATTACCTTTGAGTTGGTAAACAAAAAGTAATTCTGGCACTATGCACAGTGAACGTAAAATTACAACACATTTGTTCCAGTGATAATTTTTCTCCATATTGATCTTAAACAAATTGAAATTAAACAACTGACATTCATAAGAACATTTTCTTCAATACTTAAAATCACAGATAAAAACCTCAATAGAGAACACTTAATCAAAACATTTAAACATATCTTGTAAAAAAAAAAAAAGTATTTTACAATGCTTAAAAGCATGCAACACTGTTTCTCTTTGTAAACAAAAATGACATTCTTGATTAAATTCACAATTTATTACTGAACCAAATGCGTTAACAGCTATAGTTCTGTGCAAAACTCGCCAAGGTGTATCTATTTTTCCATCAAGACTATTCTTATTGAAAGCTTTGACACAACATATATACATTGCTTTACCAGATGCTTTCTCTTTCCCTAACAAAACTAAATTATTACACCTTAAAAAGCTATTACACATTTCCAGATCAGGTATTAAACACAAAAGACAATTAGAGACAAAAATGTCTCTGATGAATGAAATATTATCAATAATTTGCCTACCTGGCACACAATAAGTCTGATCAGAGTGGATGACCTCTTCCATAACCTTACTCAATCTATTTGCTAATGCTTTAGACATAATCTTATAATCACTGCATAGCAAAGACACAGACCTCTAATTTTTTTTATGTCACTCAGGTCTCCCTTCTTTGGTAGTAGAGTAAGGACTGCTCTATGGCAGCTCAGTGATAACCTTCCACTGTTTAGACTTTCGTTGATGACTGCAAGCAGATCTGCACCAATCTCAGGCCAAAAGGACTTATAAAAGTAGGTAGGCTATCTATTCCCGGTGTTCTGCTGCATTCCATACCTTGAAGAGCTTTCTGTAGCTCCTCTAAGGTCATCACTCTACAGAGTTCAGCATTAGTGTCTTCTGACACCAGAGGAAGACCTTCAATAAACACATTATTATTGTTTGACCTGTGCATGTTCACTACTATACAGTTCTTTATAAAATTCTACTGCTCTCTTACCAATCTCTGCATGATTCGACAAGAGTGCACCATCCTTAGAATGTAAAGCATGTTTACATCTTTTTTGACCTTTTATTCTCTCCAAATTTAAAAAAAAAAAACGAAGGTATATCCATCCACTCTATGTTGTGGAAACGAGATCTGATCAGAGCCCCTTGTGCTTTCAAGTCTAAAAGTCCAGCCAATTCTTTTTTTCTTTCTTTTTTTTTAATCTAAAATTCCAATAAGCTCTTGATTTTGTATAATTTCAATAGTTCCCTGAAGTTTCTTTATGGCTTCTTCTAAATGTACCATTAAACAAGTTATGTCTTTAGTGATGTTGTAAGCATACTGTTGACTCAATTTTCTAATTTGTATTCGACCAAAGTCCCACCACTGCTGCAAGGATTGGAAGTCAGACTTCTTGGTTCTAAAATCATTCCAGAAAAATGTAAAAATATCTCTAAATTCTAAATGAGTTAAAAGACTGTTATTAAATGCCAATCAAATTAGTTATTAAAATGCTAAAATTAAAAAAGTTATCAAAATGCAATCTCTGAAATAATTAAGTTGATGACTGAAATTATAAAATTTGTCTTGCTAAAGACAACATATTATTATATGAATGAACCCTCTGTGTCTTGTGAAAATTTCTCCAAATGTCTACTAATCATGCTTTTTTATTGACTGAATTAATCTTTTACGAGGAGCTTTTGGGGGGCTTAACATGATTTCTATCTGTGGCATTTTCAGTACAGTTGAAATCCCCTCCCTTTAAGAACAAATCTTCAGTGTTACAATAACTTAGTGCTTTACATAATATATTTAAAAAGCCCATTCTTTCAAATGCATTGGTGGGAGCATAAAAAAAAAAGAAAAATTCAAATTGAGCCGTTATCTTTAAAAAATTTCTTTTTACATTTAGAATAGAGAACAGAATAGCACCACCACCACTTAGAAATTAGTTATGACTACAAATGGGCAACCCAACAAATTTTCTTGCCCAATTTGCTTCATTAGAAACATCACTATATGTTTCTTGTGCAAAAAGAATATCTATTTTTTTTTTATTAATTCATATAATTCAAACCTTTGCTTCCCTTCTCATGCTCCATTCAAATTGAGAGAAGCAATATGAATTCTCTCATCAAAGAGACAAAAAGGATACACAATGTATCCGTAGTTCATACATTGTGCGTAGTTAAAGCCGTAGTTCACTGACAGGCTACACAAAATCGCGTTCAAAATCGGCAATGAATCCCCTGCGATTTTGAACGTGATTTTGTGTAGCTTGTCAGTGATCTACGGCTCTGTGTTGTAAATGCCGCTCCATCTGAACGCACGTGCTGGTCACAGGAGCGGCTTTACTGACGAGATGCACATGAAATTCGCATTCGATTTTTTGCCCAGCCCTAACCTCTGGCAGATAGACAATTTACACAATCTCAGTGAATCTCTACTAAAACCGTTTAAAACAAGTGAAGAGAATCGAATCAAACACAAGTGAAGGCTAATCGAATCAAAGGTAGGGCTTAAATGTTCACAGAAGTAGAGCACAAATTCCAGCGCAAAGCATCAATTTTATAACTGAAAGAGAGCGAGGTAAGATGGAATAGCAAAATATTTGCCAACTGATTTACAATAGAAATGTTAATTTCCAATATCCAGTGATGCAAATTACTTTTTTTCTAATTTCGCCATTTTTATTTTTATTTTTTTAAATATGGTACGTTATTGATGTAATTCCTAACCGACGGTGAGATGACATGAAACATTTTGTGTTTTCGAAATATTGGGCTTACAAAAAAGAGTGAATGTGTGCATGTTTTTTTTTTTTTTTTTTTTTTTTTTTTAAATATTATTAGCAATAGTTCAAAATGATTACTTACCAACAAAAATTAGACCTAGAATTTACTTCACTGTTATATTTCTTTATAGATCTTATGTAGCCCCGCCCCTTTTCAGAGCTGCAATCATTGTCTTCTCCACAGTGTGAAGGTAAGGTAGCATGAATTTATGAATGAACCGATCATTTTAAAAGTACGGTGACGCATTGCTGCCACACACATATGATTTTTTCCACTCAATTATGTCGTAATAACGAGATGTTATGTCGTTTTAATGACATCTTTTCTCGTAATAACGAGATGTTTTCTCGTTAAAACGAGATGTTTTCTCGTTAAAACGACATCTTTTCTCGTTTAAACGAGATGTTTTCTCGTTAAAACGAGATGTTTTCTCGTTAAAACGACATCTTTTCTCGTATTAACGACAGTAATGTAAATATGCTTCAAATTTGTCAATGACTTACTGACGTGCACAAAAACCAATGTATTGGACCCGGAAATAACGTCTCTATGTATATACTATATAATAGATATATACTGTATAATAGATATTATATACTATAATATGTTTTTATATAAAGTATATTATAGGCTATATAATTATGTAAAATATAATATTATACGTATAAATATAATATAATATAATATAATATAATATAAT
>NW_015654513.1:1107590-1112608 GCF_001515625.1 Sinocyclocheilus rhinocerous
AGTTTGAAGAAACGTTATTGTGACTAATTTGCAGAGCGGTACATGAGATGAACTCTTATTCTGTGTGATGGGATAGGCAGTAAAGACAGGCTGAGTGAAAAAGTGGCGTTTTTTAGGGCCGCCCACGCACAAATAGCAAGCTCATTTTTTAACCCACGAACAAAAAATACGAAAAATCTAGCTTAATTTTCGTTTGCCCGTTTGCCAAACAGAACGAAATAATAATAATAATAATAGTTATTATTAATATTATTATTAGCCTATTAGAAAATCTCTTAAATTTTTTTTTTTTTTTGTATTTTGATTTGTTGTTAAATCAAACTTCAGTCATTCAAATAAAGAAATATTAAGCCCAGCGTTATTACGAGAAAACATCTCGTTATTACGACATAACTGAGTGAAAAAAAAAAATGTGTGTGGCAGCAATGCGTCACCGTATAAAAGCTTCCCAGTCTACCGACATTTGCTGAATCCCCTAAAAAAAAAGCTAGATTGGTGCACTGAGCGCTTAGGGTAAAATAAATAGTCAACACAAACACACACACACAAAGCTCAGCAATCTGATGTCTTGAGATTTACCGCTGTGTGTGATAAACACTTCTCAGAAACAATAAAATTACCCAAATACACGAGTAAGGCCCTTTTGTTGTGAAGAGGGAGGTGGAGTGCATGAAAATGATGGATGACAAAGCAAAATGGTGAGAAGGGGGAGGGGGGTGTATTACAGAATATTTTCCATGCATCATAAAATATAGAATCTTAGTAAATACTGTAATAATAATAGTTTAAAGTATGAATAGTTTTTAGTCAGATAACATAAAAAAAGACAACACCCTTCGACACCCTTTAAACCTTTCCCAATTAAACAGCAAGAACAAAAGACAACAGGCACCTTTGTTTATATTGCTGTGTGTAGAACAACGTTATGTTAATTTTAATAAAATGTAACTTGCACTTTATTCGGGCAGGTGTTTTCATGTAGAGGTTTCTAGATTTAAATCTAGATTTAAATTCAAAGAGACAGGATCGATAGTCTATGCATGACCTGACGTTTTATTTGTATCCAAAATGAGGAGATGTGAATGCAACTGAAGAGTTAAGTACTGCAAAAAGAAGGTCATTGCATGGCATCGTTCAAGTATGAGTCGGGCAACACTTCCGTATTCAGGAAAAGGGTGCATATATATACCCTAGTGTTTCTATGTTTCTGTAATGGTGTTGTTTTTGCTCGTGTTTCCCGTTCCTTGTTTCTTGTGTTCCCTGACTTTTGCTTCCTTTGTTACTTTAATAAATTCCCTGCATATAGATCCACATCCCTGCTAGCCTGGACTCCATTCCTCACATTACAGTAGTAGGGGGACTAAGTTAACTTGTACTGTATACCATTATGTCAAATGTGAGTTTATTTAACTTATTTAGTGTTATGAGGAGCCTTATATACGAATGAGCCTTAAATATGAATACATTAGGAAAGTTTCAGAAAAAAAATCACCATTTACTCACCTTTATGTTGTCTAATCTCATATGGCTTTGTTTCTTCTGTGGAACACAAAAAGGACAAATTTAGAAGAATATCCATGCTGCTCTTTCCAACACAATAAAATTGGATGGTGCACAGGAACAACCATGGCCATACAAACCATACAAACATTCAGTTTTTTAGACATTTTGATAGCTAACTCCCCATAACTTATTTTCACTCCTCATAACTTTTGTTATAATATATTTTTTTTCCTTGGTCTGCAATTATGTCAGGTAGACCACATCACTTGTGATTCTGGTTTGAAAAACCCATTACAGCACCACTAAGCACTTCTTTTGGGTTAGTTCACCCAAAAATAAATAAGTCATGATTTACTCAGCCTGGTGTTGTTTTAATGCTGTTCTTTCTTTATCGGACCACAAACAGAGATAAAAAATAAAAATAAAAAAAGTCCCATGCACGCTTGTCCATATAATGGCCGTATGTTTGTGCACTCTCAGAAAAAAAAAAAGATACAAAAGCTGTCACTGGGGCAATACCTTTTCAAAAAGTAGTATTTTTTTTAGGTTTTAATATGTACACTTTAGGTCAGTGATCCTCAAATCTGGCTCGCGAGATCCACTTTCCTGCAGAGTTTAGCTCCAACCCTATAATCAAACAAACCTACCTGTGATTTTCTAATGATCCTGAAGACATTGATTAGCAAACTCAGGTGTGTTTGATTAGGGTAGAGCTAAACTCTGCAGGAAAGTGGATCTCGCGAGCCAGAGTTGAGGATCACTGCTTTAGGTACTAATATATATTGTAACGTAGTTTGTAGATCGGGAAGAAGGAGGCGGGAACCGGCGAACATTAAAAGAAACTTTAATCTTTAAAGCCACCAATATAGACCCTTTTGAATAGGTACCATCCCAGTGACAGATTTTGTACCTTTTTTTTCCAGAGAGTGTGGGGTGTACTATATGGTTTGGTGAAAAACAATGTAATGTATTATTTAACAATAATCTTGATTTTGATCACAACCAAACAGTTTTTGTGTCAAAGTATTTGAAACCGCATGCAAGATAAATATGTGGTTTCATGGCAGCTTCTGTGGTTATTGGATTTCAGCCAGGTTTCCTACACTTAAGCTTCATTTAAATCCTGTTAATGCACATATTTAACAACTCGTGCTTATCTTGTGGTTTGGAGAGGAGGGGTGGGAGGTTACTGTAACTCACAGCGACTACTCAGGCATGGTGTTTGAAGTTTGTTTCTTTCATAATTCCAGTTCTCTGCACTGTCAGTTCTAAGAAATCCCTAGTCTCTCATGGTTAAGCTACAACATAAGCCCCAATACATCAAACATGACAAGCATATTTTTATTTGCACCAGCAGTTATTTATGCAAATGATCATAGATATCGTTTATATAACAGGTACTGTATAGCAACACAACTGTAATAAAGAACAAAAACGTACCCTTAGGGGTATAACCTCTTTTTATTCTATCTAGCCCTTAAAGTGTTAGCTCTTTCAAAAATAACAGTTCTGTCATCACATTATCATGCTGTCTGACTGTGTTTTCTATGGAACACAGAAGATATTTTGAAGAATGTTTTAACCCAACAGTTTTGGTGCCCACTGATTTCCACTGTTTGGACAAACATACATTTTCTAGAATGAAGAACACTCTAACACAACACACTATTTATTAGACTAATGGCTGGATATATTGATTTTAATATTCTTAGTATATTTGTTATATTTTAACATTCATTAGAGAGGTTAGAACCAAATAATGGACAGTATACAAATAGGGAGTTCACTATGCTGGCAATGACAAATAAATGTGTGTTAAGAGGTGTTTGGAAACAACCACTGTTCACAAAAAGACGAGATACTTCAGACTTATGAGAATAAGAACTGACATGTGGGCTATTTAGCCTTGTTGCCGGTGTTTTTTTTTTGGAAGTCAAATTTTGACTTCCTGTTCTTGTTTACTTTGCTGATTGCCTAATCCAGGGATTCCCAAAACTGTCGGCCAAACCTCTTACATGCAAAGTATTGATTTAAAGCAGCTCCTAAGATTTTAAGTTAAAATGTCAATAATATAACAACACATTTGCATGTTCAGTGTTTTCTGACGTAGGTTAACGGTCACATACTATCTTTCTTTTTTCCTTTTTTAAAAAAATGTATCACCTTGACCTTGTCAGTTATTGCTTTTCCATGACAACCTAATATTTATGTGTCACAGCCCTGCTCAGGCCCACGCTATATCTCAGTCAACATTCAGGATGAGTCAAGATGAGCTCAAAGTAGCAATGTACAGTGTGAAACGCATAATAGAAATAGATGACAAGGAGTGTTGCAGAAACACTTTTGGTGTCAGGTAGCTTAACTGATTTATGAGCTTAAATGTCTATAATGTTAGCCTACACTATGTAATATGTAATGTTATATGATATTAGATTACACTATTTGTAATTATTTGGCTTTTTTTTAAACAAACCAGTGAGCAAGCGTAAAGACAAACATATAGCTTGATGTCCTTAACTGTACTGATATAGGGTCTATGGATAAAAATATAGTTTCCTTCAGGGACGTGCACAGACATTTTGAGGGGCAGGGGCTCAAGTGGAAAAAAGGGCACTTCTCATATTTAAATTTTTTTCTAAACAAAATGTTAAATATATTAGGGGTGTGCAGTATTATGTACATCTCAATATTTTCTGGGATTTTATCGATAACGATAATTAGATGATATTTTGCTGAGTGTGTTATTGTGCTGATATCTTAAGGACTACCGTGGACAGCTGACTCCTAAAGTTTTTGATATTCTTCATATTCTGTGTGATGATCAGTTCACATTGATAGAAATTAATCTTTTCCAATAAGTTTAAATAGATTTTTGCCTTTTATGAGCATTTTTACCTTTATAAAGCCTTTTTTTCTAAAAATGTGCATCATCTTTTCAGTCAAATTCTTAAACTGAATCAGTCAATTAGAATAATAAGTAATTTGGGCTGTTACCAAGCAAATTAAATCAGTATTGACAAAATTAATCTTTGCAATGCAGAGAAAACACAGAAGCTGCATTAGAAGGGGCATTTAGATGCATTTACACACTGTTTAATGCAGGACATGAATGTATTTAACCTGCAGTTACAAATGCATGAATACTGTTTTGATATTTTAAACATAAAACGTTAAACACTGATATTTGAAATTATTTTTTTAAAAAATGAAAAGATACTTTAAATGTGAAATTAAAACTGCCAGTAGGTGGCAGCAAGTCACTGTTAATAGGTGAGTCATTGCCACTGAACCGAATCATTTAAACGGTTGATTCATTCAAGAACAAAACAGTGTCATGTTGCTCAGAGACGCAAATTGAAATTATATTTGTTGGCGAAATAGACCAAAAACTGTCAATATTGTGTCTAAAACGTAAGTGTCTTAATATTAAATTCTTGTTTATTGAACTGCTGTATAAAATAAATATCACATTTGTAATCATGTTGCTTTTTGGTGGAAAAAACGTCAGTCTTCGC
>NW_015654513.1:1112648-1130130 GCF_001515625.1 Sinocyclocheilus rhinocerous
GCCTCTTTGCCCATCTTCGATTATCCGGGAGTGACGTGCGGTGACGCACTGCCAAGATGGCAACGGCCCTCTGCCCACTTTTGAGCTTCAAAAACTCTCTTCGGAACCCTACGGGTGACGTCACGGACACTACGTCCATGTTTTATACAGTCTATGGTGCTACCATAGGCGGAGGGTGAACTAACTCCAGGGTAAGGCTAAAAGCAGCCAAATCTATTAACTACAAACATCATAAACTTGTCTATTTAGGCAAGAAGACGTGTAGGCTAATAAAATATCTTTAATGGGACTGAATTTGTATTTAATGTGATTACAATTTAATTAAAACATTTGATAATTGTATAATGTTTCCTTCCCACAGTTATTCAAACGGCGAATAAATTATGTACAGAAATGACATTATCACTAACTTTGATCTATCGCACTCTCAAAAAAACAAAAGTATCGTTATAATCACTGAAGCTGTCTACACTAAGAAATGAATCCCTTACTTACATTGTACGTACATCTGCGCTTTATTGTTTGTGATGAGAGAATTCGCGGAATTCAGTCATTGAACGTGGCGCATTCAACAAAGCTGATGAGTTTCAGCGACGACTCATCTTCTGAACGCTTCTGATTGGCCATTGCATTCCTAAGCTCAACAGAATCGCGTGTGATTGGTTATAATGCGCAAAACTGTAAAAACGCCTAAAAAAGAATCATGGTGCAACATTGAGCAGATCTACAAGCAGAAACCGATAGCACGGATCCCATAGACTCCCCATCTTAAAATCCCCAACTTTACAGCAGAAAAAAACTGTTTACAGCCAGGTTAAAAAAATGATTTTGGTCTATATAGCTAATTTTGCCCTTCATGACAACTGTGAGGGGGGTGAATTTTTTTATAACTCATTATCACTAACTTTGATCTATCGCACTCTCAAAAAAACAAAAGTATCGTTATAATCACTGAAGCTGTCTACACTAAGAAATGAATCCCTTACTTACATTGTACGTACATCTGCGCTTTATTGTTTGTGATGAGAGAATTCGCGGAATTCAGTCATGAACGTGCTCGCATTCAACAAAACGGATGAGTTTCAGCGATGACTCATCTTAACGCCTCTGATTGGCCATTGCATTCCTAAGCTCAACAAAATCGTGTGTGATTGGTTATAATGCGCAACACTGTAAAAACGCCTTAATTTATGGCGCAATTGACACTGTCTATTCATATTCACTTTGTTAGCAACAGACGTAATAGATTTTATTTGTTTGTGCAGGGGCGTTTTTGTCCAATTTTTTTTGTCCAATACATGGGCTATATGCATTTATAAAAAAAAAACTCCCCAGAAAAAAGGGCACTTTCTCTCGAGGAAGAAAAAGGGCAGGTGCTCAAGTCCCCTTTGATGTCTATGTGTGCACGTGCCTGTTTTCCTTATTGTAAAAGGTTTGAACTTCTAAATTTCAACTCAACTCTAACTTTTAACATTTTTATTACAAATAAATAAAATTTATTTATTTATTTATAAATATAAATAAATAAATCAATCAAACCACATCAATCTACACTCCATACACCATAATGGTAAAGCAAAAAAAAAAACATTTTAACATCTTTGCAAATTTATTAAAAAAAATAAAAAATTAATTATTCCATTGCATAAGTACTCAGCACACATGTCTTAATTAAAGGTCTAACAGCTGATAATGCATTTCAGAGCAAAAACCAAGCCCTGAGGTCAATAGAACTGCTTGTAGAGCTCAGAAACAGGTTTGCGTCAAGCCACACATCTGGGCAAAAGTTCAGAAAAAAATTCTGCTTCATTGAAGGTTCACAGAAGCATGTCGCGTGCTGGTAGCAGCCTCATGCGGTGGGGCTGTTATTTAGCGGCAGGGACCGAGGGACTCGTCAGAATAGAAGAAAAGCTCAATGCACCAAAATATTGAGATAGCCTTAATGAAAACCCAGTCCAGAGCATTCAGAAGCTCAGACTGGGCAGAAGGTTTACCTTCCAGCAGGACAATGACCCTAAGCACACAGCAAGAGTGGTTCATAGACAACTCTGTGAATGTCCTTGAGTGGCCCAGCCAGAGCCTGAGCTTGAACCCAATCAAATAATTCTGGAGAAACCTGAAAATGTGCGTCTGCCCCCATCCAAACTGACAGAGCTTGAGAGGTGAAGAGGCGAGGAGAAGAATGGCAGATAATTGCCAAATGATGATGACCAAAGCTTGTCACATCAAAAAAAAAAAAGACCTGAGACTGTAAAGATGCTTCAGCTAAATATTTAGTTAAAGGTATGGATACTTATGCAATGCACATATTTCAGTTTTTTATGTTTTGAATAAATTAATGAAGTTGTGAAAATTATGTTGTTGCTTTGTCAATATGGTGTATGAAGTATAGATTGATTTGGAAAAAATTAATTTAAAGCAGTTTAACATAAGGCAGCAACATAACAAAATGTGAAAAAAATGAAAGGGTATGAATACTTTCGCAAGGCACTGTATATCTCAGCTGTATATGGAATTGAATTTAAAAAAAGAATATGAGTATAGTACTGGGTGTGTCAACATTGATGAATGAGTGCTGTATCATGAAACATAACATTACACTGTGAAGACACAAAAACCACATTCACTCACATGAATCACATAACTGTGTAGTTGTATAAGTGTGTGTGTGTGTGTGTGTGTGTTAGCGTGAGTATGCATGCATCCAAACATGAACAGGTCCAAGGCCTTTATGTTTGCAAGCACACGTACATATGTGAACATGATCAACATGCTCCTGAACACTAATAGTTTCTATTACTTTCATTCTTTCCCATTCACTTTGAATGGCTGGACATTTTTGACCGGGAACACCACAAGTGTGACTTTGTGCCATTTTGTACAAAATAAAAGCATTTAAAAGCAAACTCCCTGATTAAACATTAAAGCACACTATTGTGATAAACAGTGCAAATTTTCTTCAGTTTTTATTTAATATTGTGAAAATTATTCATAAATAATGCTTTTTTCACTCAAAAAATGAGGTGCCTACTTTCAGATAAATGAGGCCTACGATTAATCAGAAGCAAATATAAATACAAAACCAGTCCTAAATGAAAGAAAAGAAGTTGACAAAAAGATTGAATCCAATCTTTGGTGATAATATAGCATAATGAGTGATTTATAAGCAATTTTTGAGGCCGGGTCCTTTTTACTCTGTAACCTCGTTAGTGTGAAAGGGTTCTGAACACAACACAAGGGTTAAACTGGTTGAGGCTCAACATCTCCTGTCTATGGCAAGGGCTTTGTGGGGAGAAAGTAACTGTATAACCGGGGCAAGTATTTAAGTTGCTGCTGTGGAAGCAAAATGCAATGAAATGCTGTGCCAGTGAGTAGACACATAATGCATTACTAGTTTAATCCACCCAGCATGTAAAGCTTAATTAACACAAACTTAATTAAAGAGATTGCAAAGTTATGAAGAAGGCATCTAACCTTAGCAAACTACTCATATAAATAAAAACACTCAAATTAAAGTTTTAGTACAGGCATAGCCAGAAAGAATTTAAATGATTGTGTTGCTGTGTGCCATGCTATCTTCCGATAAAGTATTTTTAATTCATTGATACTGAATATCATAATATAAAGATTATGTAATGATGCTGTTGCAATTTAAATATGACATATATAAATATGACAAATGGTAAAACTCAATTGAAATAGTTGTAAGCATTATAGCCTATTGATTGTGAATTTATATATTATATTATATTTTATATTATACTGTATTATATCTGCAAAGTTTCTATTGTTCATCATAACATTTACTGTATAACCTTTTTTTTTTTCATTATTTCTGTCTTGATTTTCACCACTGAAAGCCTTTGCAATCTAGTTATCTTGTTTGAGGGATTCTTGTCAATAAATTCTCACAAACCATTTTTTCAGTCTTATGTTGTTTTCCATGGGTTTACACTTTAACAGTTGTTTTAGTTTTTTGTAATAGTTTTTTTTTTCTTTCCCCTTCCTGGGAAGAAAGAAATGCAGTCAATCAATATAGAGCTCCACTACAATATAATGGAAGAAATAAGGAATATAAAATACAATACTTTGTATGAATTCATTCACTTCAAAGTAAAACACTGCGTCATCTCCAGATAGCACTGTCAACTGCTTGCAGATGTTTTAGTTTATGCCCATACATGTTTGTACCAAGAATAAGACCAGTATAACCACTTCACTCTCATACATGACTACTGCCATCCTGAGGTGACAGTTTTAGATGTCTGTGTACAAAATAATTTAAGAGACAAAACAAGTCAGAGGTGTAGAAATATCCACATTTCATAATATTTGCAATCAAGTTAATGAATGTTCAATGACAGAACTGAATCAGCTGGTTTTCTTGTTTAATTTGAAGCACAGCATACACACAACTTAAAGGGACCAACAGATTTCGAAATAAATGTATAAGCTGGCATATGAACAATTAATATTGTCTAACAAAATAAATACATGTGCAAAAAATAAACTGATGCCCATGTTTTCTGTAGTATACAAGTCACTCAGGCAAGGGTGTAGAGTCCCAGGTCATGTTCCTTCGTAAGTTTATTTTTAGTAATAAAGTGATAGCCTAGTTAACAATACTTGTTTACATATATTTATATTATGTAGGCACTTATAGGCTATAGTTTGACAGAATGTTCTAATTCAGCATGCCATGGGAAAGTCAATCTAACTTAACATTTTCTTATATTGATATTGTTTATTTCTTACTCCAACAGTCCATCAGGCTCTTAATAATTTAATCTGTGTCATCTCTTGAAATATCTGAAGGCCAGGTTTTTCCATCACTCATCATTAGAACCCATTTTACACATGGCTCTTGATTCTGACTTGCCTGCACTCATGAAAGTGTACCATAGTTCTTAACTGTAATTTCATTTAGTATTTTTTTTTTCCACCCAAAATAAAAAGTCACGCCATAGAGGGTTAAGCAGAACATAACTTATTTAATATAAAGTGTTTCTGTTTATTAAATGTAAAAATTTAACATCTATTTATTTATATTGCATCTAATACACTGTACCTCTGCATTAAAGAAAGTGAACATTGTGTGTTTGGAAATACTGTCTTACAGCTCTCTTTTTAACTAATTAATATAGTTAAAAGCTCAGATAAAGATGCTATATATTGACATTTTTGAACCCCTGACCTTGAATATGCACCACTGGGAAGAGAGAGGAAAATCAAAGAATGCTATAATGACCCTTCACCTCTCAAATCCTCTTTCCTTTCTGTCCTATCATTTTTAGAAACAAAGGGCTTCTCTGTAAGCCCATCTGAACGGAAGGAAACACTTGGTTCTGTGACTCATGTTGGCTGCAGACACTATAGTGGGACAGTGTTTCCAGAGTCTCCATAAATACCATTCATTTTAGTCTCATATTGTGTGTTTAGGAAGTGAGAAAGTAGCCAAGCGCAGATTACAGCTATCATACTTGTCATCTTTGATTTTTCGTATATATGTATTGATGACACACTTGAACTAGTCACAGGTGCAACAACAGATTTTATATATTTTAAAATGACCAACTTGTGATCAAGTACGTGTATTGTACTGACTAGTAAGAGACAGAGAAGCAATACACAACAGCTAATGAAGATGAAACTTATTTTCCCCCTTTTTTGGCAAATGTCAAAATGACCACAAGCCTTTTCTTAGTATTGTTTGTTTCCACATTTTCAAGAATATACTCAAACTTTTGCTATGTGACAGAACACTATAATAACCAGCACCGCACTTCCAGCCATTTGTCAGATGGCTGAGAAATGTGGCTCTTTGGCTAGTTACAATTAAAACATGATTTTCTTACTTGACCTCGTCATTCTTACAGTATAATGTTTTCATAATACTGTGGTTTGTAGACATGGTGTTATTTGTTCAGTTTGTAGACCTCCTCAGCTCAGCTTAGGTTTCCTTTTTCCCAAAGACTGGATGAGTGTGTGAGGCTGTTTTTGTGCTTTTCAAAGCTTGACAGCCACAGTTACTATGTTAAATAGTTTTGCAAATTAATCTGAGGCCCATCTTTGTCTCTCCCACCCACAACACTCCACCCAGGCAAAAATATGTCATTTTTACTGTGGTAATAATCTGGTTCTTCACAGCTAATGGAAGAAATGCAATATCCAGTACAACGTGTGGTAAACTGTGGTGTCTAGACTAATGAGAGCAAATTAAGTTGTTAAAACATTTGCAAAGCAGTAATTTTCACATGTAGTAACCTTTGGCTGTGACTGTGACTGGGAGAGCGTCCAGAAGAAGAAATGCATTTGTAAAACAGTAACAAGAAAAATAGTAGTTGCTGCCAGTGCATAAATCCCACAAAATTCTCTTCTAATCTAACCTACTGCAAGTAATGTCAAAGTATGGCAAAATAATGTAAAGCATGACTGTCAAGTAATCCTGAATATTAAGTTACAGTACTCAACCAAAATAGGTTTTTCAAAAATCCATTGTGGAAAAAATGAGTAAAAAAAGTGAGGAGCTAACAGTTTCCACTTACTTGAATACAGACTTTCAGTAAATTGACATTCAGTAACAGGGCATTCCTTCAGCAGGCAGTGAGTCATAGTTGTAGTGGGGAGCAGTAGTGGAAGTATTTATAACAGCCTTTGTTCACAGACACAGTCATACATTCCTTTTGAAAGTTACATGAAGATGAGGTCAGTCTGTGATGCAAGAGCTTCTGAACTGCAGAGTGTGGATATTTTAAATGTCCCTCAGCTTACACACAAACCCAGAGTAAGGCTGTTGTTGTCTAGGGCAGTTGCTTCCCATCCTGAAGGCCCCCTGCACTGCACATAGCAGCCTTTGTTGACTTGCGGACAATGACTGCATGTGTGTGTCCATTAAAGGGATAGTTCACACAAAAATGAAAATTCTGTCATTAATTTCTTGCCCTCATGTCGTTCCAAACCCGTAAGACCTCCGTTCATCAGTGGAACATAAATTAAGATAGTTTTGATGAAATCCGAGAGCTTTCTGACCCTCCATTGACAGCAACATAACTGAATAGTTCCCAGGTCCAGAAACGTAGCAAGGACATAGTCCATGTGACATCAGGGGTTCAACCGTAATATTACGAAGCTACGAGAATACTTTTTGTGTGCAAAGAAAACAAAAATGACAACTTTATTCAACAATTCCTCTCCTCCTCATCCTGTCTGCTTTGGCACGCAGCCATTGTGAAAAGAGTATCACATGCGCATGCGTTGTTTACATGAATCAGAAGCAAGCGCATGCATCATGATACTGTCTCCACAATGGCGGTGCGCCACAGCAGACAGGATGAGGAAGAGAACAATTGTTGAATAAAGTCGTTATTTTTGTTTTCTTTGCGCACAAAAATTATTCTCGTAGCTTCGTAAAATGCCATGGAAAAACAAAATCTCCACCATAATGAGAAAAGAATGTAAATTCCTGGTGTATACAGAAATTAAAGGACTTGTGCAGGCCTACAAAATAGCTCTCCAGATCCAATAACTGATATGTTTGTTTTGATATCTGATATTATTGACTATAGAGGGTATGCACTGACGTCACTTTCCCACCGGAGTGGCAAAAGAGCTTGCTTCATGACTGGATTTAATAGGGAAGCTGCGAAAGTAAAATACATAACCGCAGTCACTCCAGCTGACGGTGATGTCACGTGTATACCCTCTATAAAAACAGCAATTCATGCTATAAGATCCTGTCGCTGTAATTCAGCCACAGATACCAAACATTAACTTATCAAGAAACATTCAAAGTGCCGCAGCTGCACAGTTATGTGAATCATGTGAGTGAAAACTGGTTTCATGTTACAGTACTCACTCATCAGTGTTGCTCATTTAGACACACCCAGTAAAGCACTCTTATATTTCCTTGTCTATAGTATGCCATTACAATTTGTCTTGTTAATTGTTGAAATATCATAGGCATAAATTGACACAGGTATAATTTGTCACTAACTAGACACATGTCAAAGTATTCACTGAAGTGTTGGTCTTGAGATAGAATTAATTATTCTTTTTTTTGAATGGAGGATGATGAACAATTTCCTTTGAGTTGGTAAACAAAAGGTAATTCTGGCACTATATGTCACGCACTGTGCTGGGAGGAATGATGGAGACGTGGAATAAACGAAACAATCTTTAATATAATCCAAACATGGGGTAACTCACACAGGAAATGGCTGGAGACACACAAACATGACGAAGTAGACCCGACAACCACAGACTGAACAGACTTGAACTTAAGTAAACAACGAGACACACCTGGAATCAAATGAACAATCAAACACATGGGAAACTGGGTCAGGGCAGGCACATGGAGGGGAAAAACACACAGAATGAGTCCAGGGGCGTGACGGGGGGGGCATGGGTGGGAACTTGGGAGGAGGCTCGGGAGGAGGACGGACACCCGGGAGGGGGCCAGCAGACAGAGTCCAGGGAGATGACGATGGAAGGAGGAGCCAGGGAGGCGACGGGAAGGACTTGGAGCAGGAGGAGCCAAGCAGGACCCAGGCCACAGCCATGACAGCGACCCACGGTGGAGTAGACAGAGGGAGGAGCCATGGAGGAGGAAGGGCCGACGACTCCAGAGGGACGACCAACGGCGGCGGAGCAGGTGGCGGAGGAGCCCGAGGCGGAGAGCCGATGAGCCAGGGCGACAGGGAGGATCCAGAGGGCCAAGACGGAGCAGATGGCGCCGGCAACTGACGTGGAGGCGGGGATCCAGATGGCCGTGGTGGAGTCGGAGCGACAGAGGACTGAGGAGGGATGAAGGATGAAGGGATGAAGGAGCCTGACGGAGCCGGAGGGATGAAGTGACGAGGCACAGCCAGAGGAGTGGAGTCCCGAGGCGCAGGATGGTTAACGCCAGACCAAGGCGGAGCCAGAGGGATGAGGGATCCCGGCGTAGCCAGTGGACAGATGGGTCATGGTGGAGCCGATGGGTCCACGGGCCAAGGCGGAGTCCGGGGCTAAGAGACTGAAGGTGGAGTCAAGGGATACTCCAGCCACGGCGACGCTGGAGGATGGCAGTCCCGTGGAGCTCGCACCGTGCTGATGGTAGGCTGAGGGCGAGCAGAGGGGCTGCCAGACGACAGCGGTGGAGGAGGCAGGAGAGGGTGGGTGGATGTGTGCATTTGTGAGCCTCCGGGCTTAACTTGGGACCAGGAACCCTCTCAGGGCTGGATGTGGGAACAGGAGCCTTCTCTGGGCTAGACATGGGAACAGGAACTTTCTCTGGGCTAGACATGGGAACAGGAACTTTCTCTGGGCTAGACATGGGAACAGGAACTTTCTCTGGGCTAGACATGGGAACAGGAACTTTCTCTGGGCTAGACATGGGAACAGGAACTTTCTCGGGAAATAAACTGATGCCCATGTTTTCTGTAGTATACAAGTCACTCAGGCAAGGGTGTAGAGTCCCAGGTCATGTTCCTTCGTAAGTTTATTTTTAGTAATAAAGTGATAGCCTAGTTAACAATACTTGTTTACATATATTTATATTATGTAGGCACTTATAGGCTATAGTTTGACAGAATGTTCTAATTCAGCATGCCATGGGAAAGTCAATCTAACTTAACATTTTCTTATATTGATATTGTTTATTTCTTACTCCAACAGTCCATCAGGCTCTTAATAATTTAATCTGTGTCATCTCTTGAAATATCTGAAGGCCAGGTTTTTCCATCACTCATCATTAGAACCCATTTTACACATGGCTCTTGATTCTGACTTGCCTGCACTCATGAAAGTGTACCATAGTTCTTAACTGTAATTTCATTTAGTATTTCAAATGAATTGTTTACAGTACAGTACATTGTCTACATAGATGTGGTTTGGAGAATGGATCAATGGATGTTTGTAAGCATTTCACCATAGCAATTAAGAGTTAACTTGCTGTACTACAGTATATGATGACAAATTGATTCTGGAACTTTAGCCCTGTTAATTCATCTAAACCAGTGGTTCTCAAACCTGTCCTGGAGTACCCCCAGCCCTGCACATGTTGTATGTCTCCCTCATCTATCACACCTGATTCAACTGATCAGCTCATTAGTGGAGACTGCAAGACCTGAATTGGGTGTGTCAGATATAGGGAGACATACAAAATGTGCAGTGCTGGGGGTACTTCATGGAGAGGTTTGAAAAACACTGATCTAAACTACAAGAGGTTAAAGGGTGAAGATTATAGGTGCTGCAGAGAGCTATAAATTACTGTATATATACAGTAGTTTCTTTTTTACCTGTATTTCACACATAACTCATTGACTTACAGAAAAAAACAGGTACCTGTTAAAGAGTAGCAGACAAAATGTGTGCTCAACTTTGTGCAACACTATGCAACAGCTTCTTTACTCAGTCAGTGCAGTTTCTACAAAGCAGCTGCACAAGCACTCTAGATGATACAGCGATTGCATTTATTTTCAGTGATGCATGTTTCATGTTTATTCTGACAATCATTGTTAATCTGAGGCCCATCTTTGTCTCTCCCACCCACAACACTCCACCCAGGCAAAAATATGTCATTTTTACTGTGGTAATAATCTGGTTCTTCACAGCTAATGGAAGAAATGCAATATCCAGTACAACGTGTGGTAAACTGTGGTGTCTAGACTAATGAGAGCAAATTAAGTTGTTAAAACATTTGCAAAGCAGTAATTTTCACATGTAGTAACCTTTGGCTGTGACTGTGACTGGGAGAGCGTCCAGAAGAAGAAATGCATTTGTAAAACAGTAACAAGAAAAATAGTAGTTGCTGCCAGTGCATAAATCCCACAAAATTCTCTTCTAATCTAACCTACTGCAAGTAATGTCAAAGTATGGCAAAATAATGTAAAGCATGACTGTCAAGTAATCCTGAATATTAAGTTACAGTACTCAACCAAAATAGGTTTTTCAAAAATCCATTGTGGAAAAAATGAGTAAAAAAAGTGAGGAGCTAACAGTTTCCACTTACTTGAATACAGACTTTCAGTAAATTGACATTCAGTAACAGGGCATTCCTTCAGCAGGCAGTGAGTCATAGTTGTAGTGGGGAGCAGTAGTGGAAGTATTTATAACAGCCTTTGTTCACAGACACAGTCATACATTCCTTTTGAAAGTTACATGAAGATGAGGTCAGTCTGTGATGCAAGAGCTTCTGAACTGCAGAGTGTGGATATTTTAAATGTCCCTCAGCTTACACACAAACCCAGAGTAAGGCTGTTGTTGTCTAGGGCAGTTGCTTCCCATCCTGAAGGCCCCCTGCACTGCACATAGCAGCCTTTGTTGACTTGCGGACAATGACTGCATGTGTGTGTCCATTAAAGGGATAGTTCACACAAAAATGAAAATTCTGTCATTAATTTCTTGCCCTCATGTCGTTCCAAACCCGTAAGACCTCCGTTCATCAGTGGAACATAAATTAAGATAGTTTTGATGAAATCCGAGAGCTTTCTGACCCTCCATTGACAGCAACATAACTGAATAGTTCCCAGGTCCAGAAACGTAGCAAGGACATAGTCCATGTGACATCAGGGGTTCAACCGTAATATTACGAAGCTACGAGAATACTTTTTGTGTGCAAAGAAAACAAAAATGACAACTTTATTCAACAATTCCTCTCCTCCTCATCCTGTCTGCTTTGGCACGCAGCCATTGTGAAAAGAGTATCACATGCGCATGCGTTGTTTACATGAATCAGAAGCAAGCGCATGCATCATGATACTGTCTCCACAATGGCGGTGCGCCACAGCAGACAGGATGAGGAAGAGAACAATTGTTGAATAAAGTCGTTATTTTTGTTTTCTTTGCGCACAAAAATTATTCTCGTAGCTTCGTAAAATGCCATGGAAAAACAAAATCTCCACCATAATGAGAAAAGAATGTAAATTCCTGGTGTATACAGAAATTAAAGGACTTGTGCAGGCCTACAAAATAGCTCTCCAGATCCAATAACTGATATGTTTGTTTTGATATCTGATATTATTGACTATAGAGGGTATGCACTGACGTCACTTTCCCACCGGAGTGGCAAAAGAGCTTGCTTCATGACTGGATTTAATAGGGAAGCTGCGAAAGTAAAATACATAACCGCAGTCACTCCAGCTGACGGTGATGTCACGTGTATACCCTCTATAAAAACAGCAATTCATGCTATAAGATCCTGTCGCTGTAATTCAGCCACAGATACCAAACATTAACTTATCAAGAAACATTCAAAGTGCCGCAGCTGCACAGTTATGTGAATCATGTGAGTGAAAACTGGTTTCATGTTACAGTACTCACTCATCAGTGTTGCTCATTTAGACACACCCAGTAAAGCACTCTTATATTACCTTGTCTATAGTATGCCATTACAATTTGTCTTGTTAATTGTTGAAATATCATAGGCATAAATTGACACAGGTATAATTTGTCACTAACTAGACACATGTCAAAGTATTCACTGAAGTGTTGGTCTTGAGATAGAATTAATTATTCTTTTTTTTGAATGGAGGATGATGAACAATTTCCTTTGAGTTGGTAAACAAAAGGTAATTCTGGCACTATATGTCACGCACTGTGCTGGGAGGAATGATGGAGACGTGGAATAAACGAAACAATCTTTAATATAATCCAAACATGGGGTAACTCACACAGGAAATGGCTGGAGACACACAAACATGACGAAGTAGACCCGACAACCACAGACTGAACAGACTTGAACTTAAGTAAACAACGAGACACACCTGGAATCAAATGAACAATCAAACACATGGGAAACTGGGTCAGGGCAGGCACATGGAGGGGAAAAACACACAGAATGAGTCCAGGGGCGTGACGGGGGGGGCATGGGTGGGAACTTGGGAGGAGGCTCGGGAGGAGGACGGACACCCGGGAGGGGGCCAGCAGACAGAGTCCAGGGAGATGACGATGGAAGGAGGAGCCAGGGAGGCGACGGGAAGGACTTGGAGCAGGAGGAGCCAAGCAGGACCCAGGCCACAGCCATGACAGCGACCCACGGTGGAGTAGACAGAGGGAGGAGCCATGGAGGAGGAAGGGCCGACGACTCCAGAGGGACGACCAACGGCGGCGGAGCAGGTGGCGGAGGAGCCCGAGGCGGAGAGCCGATGAGCCAGGGCGACAGGGAGGATCCAGAGGGCCAAGACGGAGCAGATGGCGCCGGCAACTGACGTGGAGGCGGGGATCCAGATGGCCGTGGTGGAGTCGGAGCGACAGAGGACTGAGGAGGGATGAAGGATGAAGGGATGAAGGAGCCTGACGGAGCCGGAGGGATGAAGTGACGAGGCACAGCCAGAGGAGTGGAGTCCCGAGGCGCAGGATGGTTAACGCCAGACCAAGGCGGAGCCAGAGGGATGAGGGATCCCGGCGTAGCCAGTGGACAGATGGGTCATGGTGGAGCCGATGGGTCCACGGGCCAAGGCGGAGTCCGGGGCTAAGAGACTGAAGGTGGAGTCAAGGGATACTCCAGCCACGGCGACGCTGGAGGATGGCAGTCCCGTGGAGCTCGCACCGTGCTGATGGTAGGCTGAGGGCGAGCAGAGGGGCTGCCAGACGACAGCGGTGGAGGAGGCAGGAGAGGGTGGGTGGATGTGTGCATTTGTGAGCCTCCGGGCTTAACTTGGGACCAGGAACCCTCTCAGGGCTGGATGTGGGAACAGGAGCCTTCTCTGGGCTAGACATGGGAACAGGAACTTTCTCTGGGCTAGACATGGGAACAGGAACTTTCTCTGGGCTAGACATGGGAACAGGAACTTTCTCTGGGCTAGACATGGGAACAGGAACTTTCTCGGGGCTAAACTCGGGGACTGGAGCCCTCTCTGGGCTAAACGCGGGGACTGGAACCCTCTCTGGGCTAAACTCGGGGACTAGAACCCTCTATGGGCTAAACTCAGGAACTGGAGCCCTCTCTGGGCTAAACTCGGAAACTGGAGCCCTCTCTGGGCTAAACTCGGGGACTGGAGCCCACTCAGGGCAGGACGGGACCAGCGGTGACGAAGGAGAGAGGAGAGGGGGCAAGTCGGCTTCCAGCTCTGTTTCCCAGTCTATAAGATCCCCCTCGAAATCCAGCAGACACAGCTGTATAATCAGCTCAACCTCAGCCGTGGTGCAGTGGGCGGAGCTCCACTCCGCGCTCTCTCTGTCCACGGCTAGCTCCTTCATGGTGGGCACTGTCGCCGGCTCTCGCACCTGGTCTGACAGGTTGGGCTCAACGTCCGGGGCGATCCTCCACTCAGTCGCTCAGCTTTGCGCTGGCTCGGCGATCGCGGTGGGAATTGGCTTTCCGTCATCGGTGGGCTCGGGCTGATGCTCTGCACCGCGGGGAGAGGGTGGGCTGGGCTCTGGGTTGGGAATGGTACTGGTTTCTCGCCAGTATCCACTCCACGAAGGCAGCGAAGTCCTCTCGAGGACCATCTTCGGACGACGGTGCTCTGCACTTGATGTTTAAACTTGCATCGTAGAACGCACAGAGCGCGTCGTCCGGGTAGCTGGTGGTGTTAGCTATCAGCCGGAACAGTCTCGTATGGCCCTCGAGAGATCTGTCCCCCTGCTCCAGCAGGAGGAGGAAGTCAATGGGATCCATTGACACAACGGAAACAAAAAACACTGAGAAAAAAAAAAAACGGAGGGGAGACACGGAGGTTACTGCTTTTAGGATGGGTCTTCTGTCACGCAATGTGCTGGGAGGAACGATGGAGACGTGGAATAAACGAAACTATCTTTAATATAATTCAAACATGGGGTATTTCACACAGGAAAAGGCTGGAGACACACGAACATGACGAAGTAAACCCGACAGCCACAGACTGAACAGACTCAAACTTAAGTACACAACTTAATTAGGGAACAACGAGACACACCTGGAATCAAATGAACAATCAAACACATGGGAAACTGGGTCAGGGCAGGCACATGGAGGGGAAAAACACACAGAATGAGTCCAGGGGCGTGACACTATACAAAATGAATGTAAAATTATAACACATTTGTTTCAGACCCAGTGATAATTTTTATCCATATCGATTGTGTGTGTGTGTGTGTGAGAGAGAGAGTTTTGAATTTTAAAAATACATTTTTTTTACAATTCAAAAATCAGGTCACACAAAATCTCACAACAAACTGTTAAAAAACAAAACATCATTAATAATACTACAAATAAAAAAATGTATACACCCTCTTTGTTCAAAGAACATTAATTTTTTTTTTGCTTTATAATAAAGGAAATCAATTCTTGATTTCACCAACATTGAAAAAACATTGTTACATCTGTATCAGAATTCTTTTCAATTTTACTTTTTCTGCTCACATAGATTGCCATTTTTGCTTGACCCAATAAAAAATTAAACAACTGACATTCATAAGAACATTTTCTAGAATACTTAAAACCACAAATAAAAACCTCCATATAGAGAACACTTCATCAAAACATTTAAACAGATCTTGTAAAAAATAAACAACGGTCTTAGTCTTCATTAGACATTAATGAAGCTTCATTAGTGTTCTTAGACATTCTTGATTAACTTTTCAACACAACTTGATTAACACAATTTATTACTGAAACAAATGCGTTAAGAGCTATAGTTCCATGCAAAACTCACCAGCGTAAGTCCCCTGTTTTTTAAGTAATGGTGACGACTTATAAAGTTGCCCCCCATTCAGGTCTTGCATTCTCACTTAAGTGTAAGACATTATGCCAAGGTGTATCTATTTTTCCATCAAGACTATTCTTATTGAAAGCTTTGACACAACATATACAGTGGGTACGGAAAGTATTCAGACCCCCTTAAATTTTTCACTCTTTGTTATATTGCAGCCATTTGCTAAACTTGCATGCTAAAAAACAACAACTTACTTACACATAGTATAGTGGTTATAAAAACTGAAACAGAAGTGAAACAAGTAGTAGGAAAGAGGAGAAATAAAAAGTGATACTTATCACATATCAATCATGACACATATAATGCTTTCATCCAACAGACAATTGATACAAATCTGATCAAATCTATAGCAGTGCCAGTTTCACCACAGGTTTTTATTAAAACAAGTCAATATTTGAGGCCAGATCAAAAGCAGTGGCAGGTGCTGAGTGGATTTAACTAGTAATGTATTAGATGTGTGTACTCACCGGCAAAGCATTTAATTTCATTTTGCTTCTACAACAGCAATTTACATAAAATACTTGCCCTACAGGAATACCAGCCACAGTGCAGGAGTATGTCACAGTGATAAATATATTAATAATACAAGTACTATAGTTAAATATATTATCATTTAAATGTAACAAATTATAATTGTGTGTGTGTGTGTATACACTTATTGTATATAGAACTTCTGCTGTGGTTAAAAAACAACTGTACTGTAGTTGATTGCTAAATATCATGTATAAATTCAAAACATAGATTAAGTTAATGATTTGGATTATTCATACACATTATATCTGCAGTATTTTATAATAGGTTGGGGAAAAAAATAAAATCTCTAGTATTTTATTCAGTTTATGAATTATAGCACTTTTGGACACTTTTGGACAAGGTTGTGTCCAACAGGGAGGTAAAAGCATATTTAAGTTTATTGCTAAATGTATATTTATACATGGTTAAATGATTTATATTGTACCAGCATTTTTGATTGTCATTTGGAGTGCTTCATGTGATGTATAGTTCATCGTCTCAAAAGACAAAGTCGAACACCTTTGCCTTTTTCTTTCTTTGGTTTTCTGAAACATTGTGCTGTAAATGAGAGTTGGAATTTTGTGAATCATCTCAGAGGTGCATAGTTTAGTTCAAAAACGTTCATTGCAGAATTTCCACAAATCATATGAAAAACTGAATGGGAAAATACTTCCAGAAAGCAGTCGAATGAAAAAGCAGTCGGTCACTTTTGCCCGAGTTATAGTAAAAACAATAGTAATACAAGCTTTACAGTTTGCAAATATGTTATATATAAATGTTCTATTTAAATGTTAAAAGTCATTTTATTTAAAACACATCGGACGTTTTAACCCAGTTGGTGGAATTGTCATTTCAGGTTTTAGGTCGCCGGACATTCGCTTTCGCTTGCCACTGTTCTATACAGTCAACAGTCCTAAAGATATCACTACCACAATCAGTTTTAACAGTATGCAACCACTTTATATCGACATGAAAAATATTTCAAAACCGCCTTCGTGTATTGTAGCAGTAAATTTAAACCGGAGAAAGCTTTGAAGCGCTATCACAGCGCTTGATGGGTAAGGGACCGAATGACAATTCCACCAACTGGGTTAAAACGTCCGATGTGTTTTAAAGGGGTCATATGATGTTGCTAAAAAGAACATTATTTGGTGTATTTGGTGTAATGAAATGTGTTTATGCGGTTTAAGGTTAAAAAAACACATTACTTTCCACATAAAGTACATTATTGTTTCTCCTCTATGCCCCACCTTTCTAAAACGCATCGATTTTTACAAAGCTCATCGGTCAGAAAA